>NC_135235.1:562568260-562848260 GCF_051348905.1 Ranitomeya variabilis | reverse complement strand
GAAAACACTTTTTTAACCTGCAGTATCGACACTGGTTCCTCTTGTCCTTGTCGACCACACATTGTCTATTAAACCTGAAATGAGGCAAAAAAGGGAGTGTTACTCATCAAACCTATGGTTAGATCTTCTCCCAGAATTACCCATAATGACCAATAAAAATATCACAGTGCTGCAGTCTGTAAAGCCTTTCGCATTGTTTCTTACTAAAAATCTTACTTTCAAAAGACTCTTTGTTGGCTAGAGATTTCCATTGACAGATGTTTAATAATTTTGGAAGATGGTGGACGACCAAGCTCTGGGACTACACCAGTATCCCTTCTGGAAGGACTTCAGATAGGTCACAATTCAGAAGATCAGTATGCAAAAGGTTGAATTCCCCACAGGTACGACACAGCAAAGAAGAGAATTAAGCTCCCTATATAAATTAGACTAATGGTAGTTGAACCCGCCAACATCGGTTCTGCTGACACTCTAATGTGTATCGGGTAAGGGACATTTGACTGTCGAGGAAGTCAATGATCTGATTTTCGAATTACAGATCCTTTATATCCTTTATCAACCAAATGAACACTTCTGCACATGGGAGAGCTAGCCGAAATGGCTGCCAATTTTTCATTTTCCTCCCATTCTTCCAAGAGCCATAATATTTTTATATATCCGTCCACAAAAAAATTATGAGGGATTGTTTTTTGTGGCACATGTTGTACTTTTAAATAACACCATTCATTTTATAGTGTGATGCACTGCAAAGCTGGAAAAAAAATTCTGCGTAAAATCAATGAAAAACATATACGATATCAAGTTTATGAAAATGAGACCCCTGATGAAGCCGCCAGTGTGAGTGTTGATCATCTTTGGTCCTTACATGGTCCCTGTCTTTTCCTTTTCTGGTCTCCTTGATATGCTTCTAGGTTACAATTGTATGCATCTGACAAGGACTAATATATTTATCAAATCATGTACCTTAATGCATGAGTTCTTGACCATTTGTCCTTCCAGCTAGTGTACATGTTTCCCATTGTGGCTGAATCACCTGCATGGTTTTCCATTGGAAATATTGAGTTATTGGAAGTTGAGTGTGAGATCGCTCAGTGATTTCCTGAACTTCACCTCATTTTCATTGACATATCATAAAGGCCTATTGTTGGAAATGATCACTTGAAGAGACTGCTCCATTGAAGTCTGGAGTTTCCGACTGATTGATTCATTAGGAAGTCCTACTGCTAATGAATTTATGAGCAGACCTACAGGTCTCACCTATCTATTGATTAACCCATTTTCATTCAGTAAATTGCTCTATATGCAGATCCACCCTACCTGCATGAGTACATGTGGTTCTTTCTGACGCTTCTTCTGAAAAAGCCTTTGCATCCATCACAGCTGGAAGCCCCGTAATGTTTTCCTGTTGCTCGGTCACCGCAAATTGCACATAAAGAGTTAACACCAATATTGTTTGCAGCATTGAGACTGGTGACTTCTGACGGTGAAGTATCTGAAGATATAGAAGATATACTTTTTTTAGTATTCAAATAAACAGTGGAGTGGTAAAATTCGGAAAATCAAAGATATGGTCACATATGGGTTAATTATTCAAGTACCGTAAACGCTGGTAATATTTTTACTTTCAGTGACAATACTGGAGTTAATTATTCCTATGGAGACCACCATTGCCAGCGCTGGTCGTACCTCATAACCGTCTATGTTGTTCCCTAAAATGGGTTGGTCCATTTGAGAAAATGTATTTTCTGTAGAATGGATCTTTGGTAACAAGATGGCCACAGATCATCCACTGCACACCTAAAGATCAGCTAAGCTAAGAGGAGACCTGTATTGTTCATCTGCTCTTCTGCACCTCCACAGATGATCTAGAGAATTAGACAGCTTCCACTTATAGATAGAGGTCCTTAATGGGTGGCTTTGGCAATTGAATCTTCTGATCTGGACAGGCTTGTTTGAATGGGAAACTATTAAATCAAAATGTTAGAGTATATCTAATTTGATATTTCATATTCCAACTACATTTGTGCACATACCATTGTGGAAGATTATACAGGTCCCTGTACACATTAGGGAAAGTTGGTCGAACCCACTGATTCCAGTGGGACCAGCAGACAAAGATTTATGAATGAGGGGAAGGCTCCCAACACTCCTTCAATAAATGATGTGGTGGAAGACAAGGATCAGCCTTGCTGAATTTCAACATTGGTTCATGATCTGCTGGTAGATAAGTACCCAGGCTGTACATACATGCATATATATATGGATCAGGAAAAAAAGGCATGATCCAGCTCACTCACGCTGAAGTAGCCAGCAATCCTCAGCTGAAAAAACACTCCTGCTCAGTGGTGACATGGAAATGGAAAGTAGGAAGATCCAGTCATATTTTGGATAATAAATGGCAAAACCTTTATTTGTAAAATAGGATATTCTCAGTACTTTATGAGAAAAGGTGTAAGGACTTTTCTACATGTTTTAACTTGATGATTGATTCTGATGAATTACAATTAATCCACGAGTAAGGACTGAGCTTCAGTTCGAAACTCATAGAAAAACTCTTATGCCATTTTTTCCATAGAATAATGGGAATATCCTGTTTTATGCATATCTACAAATAAAGGCTTTGCAATTTTTGTATCCAAAAAAACAGTTGTATCTTCCTACTATCCATTTCCATGTATATGATGGAGTCTGTTGAGGTAGCTAGGCAGGTGACGTGTACCCAGGTTTGCTCTTACTTTATTCCTGCTGTTCTCCTAAGCATGCCATGTTTTGTCTTTTGTAATTCTTTAATCCTCCGTATGGTTCCAGAGATATGGGCCCTTAATTTAGTATCAATTTTAATGGACTTTACAAAAGGGGCATAGCTTACATATTCTTTGGGGGTCGTGTCTTTAGGATGCTCTGCATAATTGGCCTGTGAGCCATGCCCCATCTCTAACCTTATCTCCTTATAGCCTTATCTCTAACTGCAATGGCAAATTAAATGCTAAAATCAACAACAAAATTAGACCAAAAAACTTATATACAGTTAAGTCCATATATATTTGGACAGATACAACATTTTTCAAATTTTTGTTATAGACATTACCACAATGAATTTTAAACAAAACAATTCAGATGCAGTTGAAGTTCAGATTTTCAGCTTTCATTTGAGGGTATCCACATTAAAATTGGATGAAGGATTTAGGAGTTTCAGCTCCTTAACATGTGCCACCCTGTTTTTAAAGGGACCAAAAGTAATTGGACAATTGACTCCAGGGCTATTTCATGGACAGGTGTGGGCAATCCCTTCGTTATGTCATTCTCAATTAAGCAGATAAAAGGCCTAGAGTTGATTTGAGGTGTGGTGCTTGCATTTGGAAGGTTTTGATGTGAAGTAAACATGCGGTCAAAGGAGCTCTCCATGCAGGTGAAACAAGCCATCCTTAAGCTGCGAAAACAGAAAAAACCCATCCGAGAAATTGCTACAATATTAGGAGTGGCAAAATCTACAGTTTGGTACATCCTGAGAAAGAAAGAAAGCACTGGTGAACTCATCAATGCAAAAAGACCTGAGCGCCCACGGAAGACAACAGTGGTGGATGATCGCAGAATAATCTCCATGGTGAAGAGAAACCCCTTCACAACAGCCAACCAAGTGAACAACACTCTCCAGGAGGTAGGCGTATCAATATCCAAATCTACCAGAAAGAGAAGACTGCATGAAAGTAAATACAGAGGGTTCACTGCACGGTGCAAGCCACTCATAAGCATCAAGAATAAAAAGGCTAGACTGGACTTTGCTAAAAAGCATCTAAAAAAGCCAGCACAGTTCTTGAAGAACATTCTTTGGACAGATGAAACCAATATCAACCTCTACCAGAATGATGGAAAGAGAAAAGTATGGCGAAGGCGTGGTACAGCTCATGATCCAAAGCATACCACATCATCTGTAAAACACGGCGGAGGCAGTGTGATGGCTTGGGCATGTATGGCTGCCAGTGGCACTGGGTCACTAGTGTTTAATGATGATGTGACACAGGACAGAAGCAGCCGAATGAATTCTGAGGTATTCAGAGCCATACTGTGTGCTCAGATCCAGCCAAACTGATTGGTCGTCGTTTCATACTACAGATGGACAATGACCCAAAACATAAAGCCAAAGCAATCCAGGAGTTTATTAAAGCAAAGAAGTGGAATATTCTTGAATGGCCAAGTCAGTCACCTGATCTCAACCCAATTGAGCATGCATTTCACTTTTTAAAGACTAATCTTCAGACAGAAAGGCCCACAAACAAACAGCAACTGAAAACCACCGCAGTGAAGGCCTGGCAGAGCATCAAAAAGGAGGCAACACAGCGTCTGGTGATGTCCATGAGTTCAAGACTTCAGGCAGTCATTGCCAACAAAGGGTTTTCAACCAAGTACTAAAAATGAACATTTTATTTAAAATTGTTTAATCTGTCCAATTACTTTTGGTCCCTTTAAAAACAGGGTGGCACATGTTAAGGAGCTGAAACTCCTAAACCCTTCATCCAATTTTAATGTAGATATCCTCAAATGAAAGCTGAAAGTCTGAACTTCGACTGCATCTGAATTGTTTTCTTTAGAATTCATTGTGGTAATGTCTATAATCAAAATTAGAAAAATGTTGTCTCTGTCCAAATTTAAGAGCACAAACTGGTTACTTTTGCTGGTTACATGTCCTCTTTAAGGTGTATGGACACACATGGAATCAGTGGTAGGTGGTGGGGGAGTCCAGCTTAGGTTAACCCATTTCCTTGCCCTATGAACATATACTAGATAGGAACCTTTGAATGAGTTCATGAGCATGTACTGTACCCCCTTAACCCAGTGGTTTTGAATAGTATTTCCCAAACTCCAGTCCTCACGGCCCCCAACAGGTCATGTTTTCAGGATTTCCTTAGTATTGCACAAGTATCATCAAGGCATCAGGAATTCTCATCTGAGCAATACTATGGAAATCCTGAAAACATAACCTGTGGGGCTTGTGAAAGCTGGAGTTTGGGAATTACTGATATTAACCCATTATCGACCGCAGATACGCATTAAAAAGGTGGCCGCTAAGGGGCCTTATCCCCTCATTGTTTTAAAAACTGCAATCAGGAATAAGGCTGTAGTGCCCCCCAGGGTCGGTAAATCTATAGGGTCTCGGCTACCGGGGATAGGGAGACCATGTAGAACATGATCACAGACAAATATTCTGGTCCCCAATCACGTGATCGCCGTTATTCAGTGAGTAATTGCGATCACAAAAAAAAGTGTGTACGCTGTTACATTGATTTCTCTCTTTTATGACCTAATATACACTTCAGAGGAGAGAGAAATGATGCCCCCAAGATCCTACGATACCTCTGCCATCCCCTGGTTCCTCCTGATCCATCTCCAGGCCCTTCGCTTCATCTTCCTGAAAAAAAAATGACGGCCGCACTCGCAGTATGCCCCCCCCCCCTCGAAATCTGCCTATTTTTCCTATTGGTTCTTTTTGATCACTGTAATAGACCCTATTATAGTGATCAAAAGAAACAACATAGCAAATCAAATCCCCCTTTGTCACCCTCTTAGTTAGATAATTTAATTTTTTCCATTCTTTGCAGTTGGGGTTAAGGTCAGGGTTTGGGTTGTGTTAGCTTTAGGGTTGGGGTTAGAACGTTTTTTTTTTTCAAAAGTAAAAAAAAAAATTATGACTATATGATGGCTAGTGTTGAGTGCAAGTGCTCGCTACTCGAGTCTGTATCGGGTTGCTCGGGTATGCACATAGTGTCGCGTATGCCCTCACTATATCTCTGGATAAAATCCTTGAGAGGTGTGAGGTGTTTCTACTGTTTAGGCTCACCAGGGGCTCTCCAAGTGCACATGATGGCTGCTAATTATTCCATTATTTTTTGTGAAAAAAATGTAATGTTCATTTTTTCCTTCCACATTGCTTCAGTTCCTGTGAAGCATCTGAAGGGTTAAAAAACTTTTTGAATATGTTTTTGAGTACCATATGGGTGCAGTTTTTAGAATGGTCAAATTTCAAGTCTTCTAAATGCCTAACCAAAAAAAATTATGTTTCAAAAATTGTGCTGATGTAAAGTAGACATGTGGGAAATGTTATTTATTAACTATTTTGTGTGATATAACTCTCTCATTTAAGGGCATAACAATTTAAAGTTTGAAAATTGCAAAATTTTCAAAATTTTTGGCAACTTTTCATTTTTGTCTTTTTTTTTTAAACAAATAAATGCAAGTCATTGTGTAGAAATTTACCACTATCATGAAGTACAATATGTCACAAAAAATCTGAGAATCAGTGAGATCCGTTGAAGAATTTCAGAGTTATTACCTCATAAAGTGACACTTGTCAGAATTGTAAAATTTGGCTTTGTCATTAAGGTCAAAATAAAGGTCACTAAGGGGTTAAACAAGCAGCAGAAAGAGGTCTCATTTTCGAAAATGTTTACACTGTAGGGCCTATTTTACTATAAAGTAAGAAAAAGATTTTTACCGAATAAAGTTTTTGCTTTGTAAAAAATGCAGCCGTCTTTGTATCCAAGCACCTTTGTGACAGTTCTATAAATGCTACGATTTAATTACCCGTGAGCCAACAAACTGCAGAAGAAACAAAATACCAGACCGCACCCTAAATCAGTACAGCCCTAAGCTGTCAACTACTTTTACTATGTAACACCCTGCAGAACAATCATATGTCATACAGATCATAAGTAAAAACTAACCAAATAAGAAACACGGGTACAGAAAGGTAACGGATAAGCATAACGTGTACCACCACTTCATGCCCCATGCTCCATGTCTGAGATATAGCTGACAGTAAATATTAGCCTGTAGGATAAGGCTTATCAATGATGGCAACATAAGCATTGGCATTGTTTGCTCAAACTAGGAAACTTTAATCAAAAACAAACTAACATTGAAACCTATCACCCTGTTAATACTCAGTATCGCTGTTGGCATATCCTTCCCTCCTTGACAAGATGCACTTGAGTCTAGTAAGCATGAGGAATGAATCTTCTAGATTCACATGGATGCAAGCTTTTTGTTGGAAGCAATCCCGATAGATCACGTTGGTAGATTTTTTTTGGCAGGAGCTAGGTGGTGAAATGTCTATAGACAAGTTGTCTGCCAGACAGGGTTGGTCTACCTTATTGTCAACCAAAAGTAGACACCTTTGTTGATAGATTCTTTACTCTATGGCAGCATCCACCAATTATCCAATGGTAAAGACTCTTCTAGATTATTCTGTTTCCCTCTTTTTGTGAAAATCAGATAGACTATGCTGGTTGATTCTTCCTTCTTTAGCAGGATCTACCAAACATCTTATGTGTATGGGCATAGAGTATTCTAGACTCTCTTGAATGTCCAATCGGATAGACATTTTCTTCTTTGAGAGGACCACCAACAGTTTGATGTATACTGGTGTGGAGTCTTCTAGACTCTTCACAATCAAAAAGACCACAATGGTAGATCTTCCTTCACCAGTAATCTGACCATCATGGGAATAGGGATGGTTTAAAGAGTTTCTTCAAAGTCAACTTAGCCCAAAATCAAATACGGTTGATTTTTTTGGTGGATACCTTTCTCTTTGGCAGAATCCAATTTTGATCTAATGTATGGGCAAAGTGTCTAGCCTCACTGATGTCTGCTTTTCGTAGAAAGCAGGTACAAAATGTTGACAGAACTTTTCTTCAATGGGAAGCTCCACCACCAATGGAATGTCCACTTTTGGGGTTGATAGACCATATTAAATCAGCAACACTAAACATTGATCCAATAAGTAAATATTCTCATTTTTCTTCACCATCAAAATGTTCTTCTTTAATATGTAACATACAGTACACACTCCACAAAGTTTCATATTTTGGACCACATTTGGTTAATTGAAGTCAAGAGTTCTATCTGGAGTGTGTCTGAATTCCATATTTTGGGGGATTAAGAAGGAACCCCCCAATAAAATCATGAACTGAGACCAGGACGTGGTGCAACCCGGGCCCAAGATATAGATCTGAAATATTCAGTATGTTACCTTCCTAATTAACTGTACAGATGTGGGTGTCATGTAAAAAGCCATCAATGATTGTTGACATGCTGCAACAACCTGGAATACATAAGATCCTGTCTGATGGGTGACTAAAAATAGTGACAGAGTACAAATTAAATATGACAATATGCTTATTACATTTTATTGTATGCTACAAACTGCGGAGTCCATCAGGGTGTTGTAGTATTACAGATAGGCTTTGTTTGTTCGTGGCTTGCTGTATAGCTGTATGTACAGTACAGACCAAAAGTTTGGACACACCTTCTCATTTAAAGATTTTTCTGTATTTTCATGACTATGAAAATTGTACATTCACACTTAAGGCATCAAAACTATCAATTAACACATGTGGAATTGAATACTTAACAAAAAAGTGTGAAACAACTGAAAATATGTATTATTTTCTAGGTTCTTCAAAGTAGCCACCTTTTGATTTGATGAGCTTCAAGAGGTAGTCACTGGAAATGGTTTTCCAACAATCTTGAATGAGTTCCTAGAGATGCTTAGCACTTGTTGGCCCTTTTGCCTTCACTCTGCGGTCCAACTCACCCCAAACCATCTCAATTGGGTTCAGGTCTGGTGACTGTGGAGGCCAGGTCATCTGGCGTAGCATCCCATCACTCTCCTTCTTAGTCAAATAGCCCTTACACAGCCTGGAGGTGTGTTTGGGGTCATTGTCCTGTTGAAAAATAAATGATGGTCCAACTGAATGCAAACCGGATGGAATAGCATGCCGCTGCAAGATGCTGTGGTAGCCATGCTGGTTCAGTATGCCTTCAATTATGAATAAATCCCCAACAGTGTCACCAGCAAAGCACCCCCACACCATCACGCCTCCTCCTCCATGCTTCACGGTGGGAACCAGGCATGTAGAGTCCATCCATTCACCTTTTCGGCGTTGCACAAAGACACGGTGGTTGGAACCAAAGATCTCAAATTTGGACTCATCAGACCAAAGCACAGATTTCCACTGGTCTCATGTCCATTCCTTGTGTTCTTTAGCCCAAACAAGTCTCTTCTGCTTGTTGCCTGTGCTTAGCAGTGGTTTCATAGCAGCTATTTTACCATGAAGGCCTGATGCACAAAGTCTCCTCTTAACAGTTGTAGAGATGTGTCTGCTGCTAGAACTCTGTGTGGCATTGACCTGGTCTCTAATCTGAGCTGCTGTTAACCTGTGATTTCTGAGGCTGGTGACTCGGATAAACTTATCCTCAGAAGCAGAGGTGACTCTTAGTCTTCCTTTCCTGGGGCGGTCCTCATGTGAGCCAGTTTCTTTGTAGCGCTTGATGGTTTTTGCAACTGCACTTGGGGACACTTTCAAAGTTTTCCCAATTTTTCGGACTGACTGACCTTCATTTCTTAAAGTAATGATGGCCACTCGTTTTTCTTTACTTAGCTGCTTTTTTCTTGACATAATACAAATTCTAACAGTCTATTCAGTAGGACTATCAGCTGTGTATCCACCAGACTTCTGCTCAACACAACTGATGGTCCCAACCCCATTTATAAGGCAAGAAATCCCACTTATTAAACCTGACAGGGCACACCTGTGAAGTGAAAACCATTTCCGGTGACTACCTCTTGAAGCTCATCAAGAGAATGCCAAGAGTGTGCAAAGCAGTCATCAAAGCAAAAGGTGGCTGCTTTGAAGAACCTAGATTATAAGACATATTTTCAGTTATTTCACACTTTTTTTGTTAAGTATATAATTCCACATGTTAATTCATAGTTTTGATGCCTTCAGTGTGAATGCACAATTTTCATAGTCATGAAAATACAGAAAAATCTTTAATTGAGAAGTTGTGTCCAAACTTTTGGTCTGTCCTGTATCTGAGTGTAGGAGGAGGGGAGACAAGTTGTAGACATTCTTCAGTTAAGTGGTTTACTTATGTTGAGTTGACATCTTGGAGATTACCCTAACCTTGTTCTATCTTTAACTAGGGGACACAAGTAATTTATTATAAACTGAATAGGTAATGTTATAGTCAATACTTGCTATACTGGATACTGGAGGAAGATGTGGGAGACCTCAGGCGTTTCACAGCCCAAATTGTGTAATACTAAATTTTCCCTGTGGAGGTGCTGTAGATAAATTGCTTGTCTTACAAATTTCTCCTACAAATTATAGCCGATCGCTGGGGTTGCTGGAAGCTGTAATCTGCCTCCTTTTGAGGAGCCTATCTAATAAAAGGGGTTGTAAAAAACAGACAACCCCTCCGAAGTTAATCATTCATACACCTGCAGCAGCTATATACTACAGCCATCCCACAAACATACCATAGCACATATGTTTAGAGGGAAATTGACAGCTCATACATTCTGCCCAATCAATCGGCAGCATGTATCATACCCTGGCTGTGTGCTTTCAGCCATATATGTTTAACCCTGAAACATTGTGGCATTTCAGAGAAAACTATAGTTCAATAGCCAAGGGAGACCGAGCTGGACCGAGCCAAACATATATGACTGAGATCATACAGCAAGTGCCTGATCAACGGGCAGAAAGTATCAGCTGCCAGATTCCCTTTAAGACTGGGTTATGACAGCTCGATAAAGGTCTTGTGACCGAAACGTCGCTACAGGAGGCAGAATAAAATGTAAGCTTCTATTTTTTCACCATCCATTGTGGCGCTGTCTTCTTGTCCTTTGTGGTCTGGGTTATGACAGCTGTCATAATTATTCGGCCCATCGAGTTCAGAAATTTCATAGAAAATTGCTCATGCTCATTAGCACATTTGGTCAACGTTTTGTGTAAAAAAAAATGTTTGTCTGACCAAAGGTACCTATGTTATCCCTAAGGGAGTTCTTTATGGGAATATAATTAACGGTGTCATCCATAGTTACCAACATTTGTGCTAGAAGTGCAAAAACCCTCTAGACCAGCCCAGATCTCAGCCAAAACATTGGTTCACTCTTCTTGGGGATTTTGGAAAAAGCAGAGTGCAGCACTTGGAAGACCATGCCCACTGCCGTTCCCTTCTAACCACGAAGAGTGCCCTGTTCGGCCAATTGGTGCGAGTTAGGGATATAACAGGATAGGGTATAACTTGTTTTCATAGAACAATCCCTTTAAGTATCTTACTAGCTCACATCCTTAAAGAGTTAAACAAGAAAACATTGGCTCATCTGTATATAAGAAGCTTTTACTAGGACAGGACTCATTAAAGTTTTTTCAAGGTTTGACCAAAACTGAATTACTTAGACAAGAGCAAGAAAAAGCGCCACTCTTCTCTGCCTCTCTGATTGGCTAAGAGTGATGACAGCGGGGAGGGGCTTATCTGACTAGCGCTAGAGTATCGAAAAAGTTAATGTGTTTTGTTTCTTGGAACAAGACTCAAGATTTTTATTTTACTATAAATGAAAAAAAAAAAGATGTATTTCCGCCCACATTAGTTTTGCTTTCAGATGCCATGTCTCGTAAAACCTATAAACAACCTTCAAAGTCCCAACTGTTATGCTCCGTTCTAAAACGAAATGCATGTTCCCCACTCATTAAAATACCGCATGCACATAGTCATGTTTGTCAGCCCTGATGCAAAGTCTGTACTGGGCCCTACAACAGTCACATTCATGTTTGCACAGGTGGAGGTGTAACTGAGTAGTTACAGACCTGCATAACATGATTTCGTCATTTTACACAGTACAACTGTACCCTGTAGCAAAGGGGAAAGAGTGAAGAGAGTTATTTCACGGGAAAGAAGAGTTCCAAGGAAGAGGAAGCTGGGAAGTAAAGCTGAGCAAAAGGTGAAGAGCACCCTAGAGAGACATATCAGAGGAAGCCAAGCAATCAGAGGACACAGGAGTGTTGTGAAACCATTGGGAGGACAGCCGTAACCTCCTGGCTCACTGGCCTTCTTCAGAGCAGTGGGTCAATTGCATTAAAGAGACTCTGTCACCAGGTGTTTTCCAACAAATCTGAGAGCAGAGAAAGACTCTGATTCCAATGATGTGTCACTTACTGGGCTGCTTGCTGTAGTATAGATAAAATCACTGAATTTTCAGTAGGAGATTATCCCTAGAGGACGAGTAAACCTTCTGCCAGGTAGTCCTCCATATTCATGATCTCTGTATAACCCCGCCCCATCACTGATTGGCGGCTTTCTGCCTATGCACAGTGTACACAGACAGCTGCCAATCAGTGGTGTGTGCAGAGTTATACAGCATTCAGAAATCTTGTAGATCTGCTGCAGACAAATCAGTAGTTTTATCAAAAACTTTAGCAAGCTGTCCAGTAAGTGACACATCACTGGAATCAGGGTATCTGCCCCTTTAACCCCTAATTAGTTTGCCTCAGTGGGTCTTGTAGCAAGAGACCACAAAAATCAGGTGGCCAGTAGGAAAGCCACTAGTCATACGCACTACTAAAGTTCAAAAATCCTAAAAAATAATACAGTTTTCTTTAATTTTATACAGTATATAATAATTATTATTTTATTAAATTATAATTTTCAAATACATAATGTTAATAGTTTGATATGTCTCTAGATTTATTTCTGTATTTGTTCTGCTTTTACAAAAATACCACATAAGCTGGTGTATATTTTTTTTAGCATAGTATATTAATAGTAAACTCTATTTTTGAAAAGTGGATATTCCCTGGCCTTGCTCCACAGACCATAGGATTTATATAGAAGAAACCTTTCAAAACCCCATTATTTGCATAACAACCCAATGTACATACATGTGAATATCGTTTGCCAATCTGCCCCCTATTTTTTTGTATTTCTTTTTGAAATCAGACACAAATATTTTTTTTAATGTAATTACTTTACTACTCTAACTTTAGCCATAGAAGAAGAGTCTTAAAAAAATAATATATTATAAAGTATGTGTTTTTTTTAAATTAGCGGACACTTTTCTACATGCGAGACAGCTCTTCCAGCAGGGTTCCATCTCTCCTCTCTCAAAATGTCAAGTTAGGAGAGTGGGGAAGCTGTGAGTGCTGTGATAGGCTTACCACAGTGATGGCAGCTAGATAAGTCTATCACGGCCTTCAAATTACCGTAACAGCCAGGATATGAGATTTGTCTGCAGCATAAGGCTTGTTAATGACCAAAAGACGGTCATTAAGGAGTTAAAGACTATCACATGTTCATCATTGGGTGAGAGCACTAAACACCCAGAGCACCATGGCCGCGACTATAGGAATTCCGTGGTGGTTGAGGATGACTTCTCAGTGACCAACAGAGGCTTCTAGATGTGGCAGACTTTGGTGCGACCTCCTGCATCAGTAGAGGTCCTCAGACCTGGCCAACATAGGCTTTTGTTGGAAATTTAGCTAAATTTAGAGTGTTGGCAGGACAAATGCAGAGCAAAATACTGCTAAAAAGTGGACCATGCAATCCAGCCATATCCCCATGTGGCAAGGTGTCCGTCCATGATCAAGCCATTCAAAGGATTTTCCCTCCTTAGATATTTATGGAGCACAGATGGGAAATGCCCAAGTCTAACTAATGGAGATATAACTGTTATGGTGCCCCTCAGTTTCCAAAACAGGTATGCTCACATCTCCATTTATGGTGGAAAAGTGTTTGTGCTCAATTTTTAGGTGTTCTTAAGGCCCCGTCTCACATAGCGAGATCGCTAGCGAGATCGCTGCTGAGTCACTAGTTTTGTGACGCAACAGCGACCTCAGTAGCGATCTCGCTATGTGTGACACGTACCAGCGACCCGGCCCCTGCTGTGAGATCGCTGGTCGTGTCGGAATGGCCTGGACCTTTTTTTGGTCGTTGAGGTCCCGCTGACATCGCTGAATCGGTGTGTGTGACACCGATCCAGCGATGTCTTCACTGGTAACCAGGGTAAACATCGGGTTACTAAGCGCAGGGCCGCGCTTAGTAACCCGATGTTTACCCTGGTTACCAGCGTAAATGTAAAAAAAAACAAACAGTACATACTCACCATCTGATGTCCGTCAGGTCCCTTGCCGTCTGCTTCCTGCTCTGACAGTGCCGCCGTAAAGTGAGAGCACAGCAGTGACGTCACCGCTGCGCTCTGCTCTCACTGTACGGCGGCTCAGTCAGAGCAGGAAGCAGACGCCGGGGGACACCGAAAGGCGAGTATGTACTGTTTGTTTTTTTTGGTAACCAGGGTAAACATCGGGTTACTAAGCGCGGCCCTGCGCTTAGTAACCCGATGTTTACCCTGGTTACCCGGGTGCTGCAGGGGGACTTCGGCATCGTTGAAGACAGTTTCAACGATGCCGAAGTCGTTCCCCTGATCGTTGGTCGCTGGAGAGACCTGTCTGTGTGACAGCTCCCCAGCGACCACACAGCGACTTACCAACGATCACGGCCAGGTCGTATCGCTGGTCGTGATCGTTGGTAAATCGCTATGTGAGACGGGGCCTTTAGACTCCTATTTCCTAATATAGAGTGTGGCCTTTCTTCCAGATAAAGGGTCAATGCACCCCAGCTCATGGGATTAGAGTGGATCACACTAGTTTGCAAAAACTATTTTACTTATCCTATTAGAGAATTCTTATAGAGGTTGACCCCCATAAAGGCTATGTGCACACGTTCCGGATTTTTCGCTATAAAAATGCGATAAAACCGTGAAAAAAATGCATCCATTCTGCATCCTATAGTTACAATGCATTCCGCAATTTTTATGCACATGTTGCGTTTTTTTCCGCAAAAAAAGGCATTGCGGAAAAAAATGCAGCATGTTCATTAATTTTGCAGATTTTTTGCGTTTTTCCCTCTATATTAGTCAATTGGGGAAACTCTGGAAAAAAACACGAAAAATCTGCAAAAAAACGCCCAAAATCCGCAAAAAAAAAAACCGCGTGCGGATTTCCTGCGGAAAAAGTCCGTTTTTTTGTCAGGAAAATTTTGCATAGATTCCTGACGTGTGCACATACCCTAACTTTAGTAAGAACTGTGTAATGCTTTTCCTCACCTGCGGGGGCACTGCAAGAAAATTAGACACCTACTAGCAGATTTGCCCACACATTGCAGCTAATCACTAGGAGCCCCAGCAGAAGGACACTGCAATCTGTTTATTGTCCGGGTATTTATCTAACTAAAAGGAACTGGCCACATTGGACAAACATTTTCAATCAGGACCTGTTTGCTCTCTTTACAAGTCTATTTTACTAAATACTTGTATTCCACACAAAGCAACAATGTCGGAGCATCTTACTTAGAACTTTGGCCCCATTTCGTCAAGCAGTTTGTGCCAGAATTCTGGCATAAAACTGCTCGAAATGTTACAAACTTTTTGCACACTGTTGCGCAAAAACGTTGTGATTTTGGGCATTTTAATGGCGGTCCTGTCCAGCTCCACTGTCGGAAGGGACAGGGAGTGGCCAGAGCGCCCCCTGACAAATTCATCATAATTTACCCTACAAAAGTGGAATATGTTATGCCTGGTGTATATTTCTGGTACCCGGCAATTGAAAAATGCGCCAACTCCATTAAAGAGGTGCACGCCTTTTTATAAATTTGTCTTAGTCCAGCGCATCCTTCATTAAGACTGCCATACAAAATGTCAGTCTTAATTAATTGGGCATTTGTTTAGTGCTGTTCTTTTCTTATTCCTCATGTCATTTTACAGCTGGGCGTTACCAACACACTTGTCAAGGGAGCATGTGCTGATACTGCCAGCACTGACAGAATAATATCAGACTGTGTGGGCAAACCATCAGATTGGATTGAACTCAAACAAGTGTTAGCCGAAGCTGCTGTGCACATGTTCGATTTTTTCCTCAAACAGACTGTTCGAGAAAAAAAATCACTGCATGCCCGAGTTTGATCTTATATTCAGATTGCAGTCGGCCATGCAAGTCAATGAGTGAGTAGAAATCATTGGACTGCACTCGGATGACATCTCAGTGCAGTCCGACCTCCACGGATTGGCACAATGGAGAGATTTTTCTCTTCACCTTATCCAAGAGAATCAGATAACACTATGATGACACTCTGATCAGAGTTTGATCAGAGTGTCATGTGAATAATTGGCCTCATTTTCTTGGATGAGAGAATCTAAGGCCATCTGCACCGGCCCTTAAGGGACGCAACCACAACTGGTGAAACTATTTGTCAATTCGCTCATACATTTCCAGGAATAACAAAGGAACAGTACAATGAAGAGTCCAAAAAGAAGATGCTCTAGAATAGTTTTTTCTTTCCAAGGGCAATCCAAATATTCACTATCCCAATTTTTTGAATGAAACTTTTATTAGCAAGGGGTTTCAAGTGGATGCTGCCCAAATAATTAACATGCTTCCTGTTTTAACCACTTCCCAGCTTTTGAAGTCTGAAGCAGTTAATAGAAGTGACAAAAGATGGAACAAGTAATTTTACAGATGTACATTATGTCCATTCTTTGGGTTTTTAACACTTTTTTTTTTAGACGGAATTTACTTGAAAAAGACATCCCGTGAACGTATCCTAGGTTCATACCTTTTATTCCTTGTCATGGCTGTGTGGTGAAGGGAATGCCAGTATTAGGGCTGAGGGTTTGTCCAGACTTTTGTCATGCAGATTTAAAGCCACAGGTAATCTGACCAAAGTGCTGGCCACACATGGAATATCCGATGGTCATCGTTGGAAGTCTGACCTGCGTTATTTTGCAAATCCATGACAGATTTTTTTTCACACGGGAACAAGGAACCAAAAAGCTTATTCCTCAGCAGTACAAACGGCAACAAGGTTTTCTTGTAACAGAATTGCTTGGTTTTTATATCTTGCCCTGATGAGCACTAGTGAGTCTGAAGTGTCACCTTTCAGGTTGTGTGGGACCATACCCTAAAAATGATGTTGACACATATACAAGTCCTTCAGCATGGCTGCCACAACCCGTTACATAACCTCATAAACTTGTACCCAGGCTGGACAATACAGAGAACCACAGATTTTCTTGCTTTTTTTCTGCTTTTACTTCCTGACAATCCAACCCCATTCATTTGCATGAAACCATGAAGCAGGAAAGAAGACAACTACTCCACGTCAAGTCATTTCCTCCCCATCATGTCAGTCTCAATGAAGACGCAACTTTTAAGGCCTCATTCAAACAACAATTTTTCCTTGGAAGATTTCTGTCCGCATTTTTCATGGATAGAACTTACACCTATTAAGGTCTCTGTGGCTGTTCACATGCTTGTGTATTTTGACTCCGCACCAAAACACAGAGAAATGTCCAACTTTGATCTGAGTTGCAAATCAAACTCCCCAAAACATGTCTATGGGTTAGTGAAAAACAAACGGACAGCGCTCGGATGACATCACGGACTGTTTGATAAAAGAAGCATGAGAAATCTTGATAAGTTTTTTGGGTATTTTTGCATACAGGAAAAACCGATGAAACTACGATGGTAATAACTGACCAAACATGTCCCGTTTTCTGCATACGAGAATCGTTGACATCTGAATGAGCTCTAATCACGAGTTCTATATGTTTAAGACGTAGATATAAAGGGAAAGCATCTTATGTTTCCTGGACCCATCTAACTCTAACCTTAGAGGTCTGTCTGAATGGTAGCTTTGTAGCAAAAAAAAAATCTAAGATTTATTACAGCCCATATCTAGGCAGGGGCATAGCTATGGTGGGTGCAGGAGTTATAGTCGCACCTAGGCCCTGGACCAAAAAGGTCCCTTCAACCTATATGAGTAGACCAATACTATTAAAGAGCTGTAATAATTGGGACCCTGTTGAATATCTTGCATTGTGCCTACGAGTTTCAAGTTCCACCACTGGATTTAGGATTCGGACAAGATTTTTCATAAAGTTAGTGACCACTCCTGTTAAAGTTGTAAATACAGTGATGTTGGTTTTCACATGCCCAGAAATAGATCAAATTATACATGGTTTTTATTTTAATTCTTTTATTATTTTTACCGATATTGCAATTATGTATAAATTCAACAACATTCCTAAAATTTGGCATTTACGTCCAGAAACCTGCAGGGTCACCAGACTAGAAATATGTAACTCTGATGAGACAATAGAAGCAGATTTACTTTTAGGCCTTGCTCCAGGAGGTTCCATTTTATATAACTTACTATGACTGTGGATGGCAGAAAGGTTTACAGTGATTCAGAACATTTGATAATTCCATTAAAAAAGGGTTTTCCATTTCATAAAATGAGTGTCATATTTCTAGGATGTGACATCACTTGATGATGGTAGCGGTCTCGCCTCGGAGACCTCCAAGTGGAGACAGTGCTGTCCCTTGTACAGTATCCCTCAGCCACTAGCTCTACAGGGAACTGCAACGTGGCCCAGTTCTAATGAGGATGAGGATGGTCGGGGAGGATGCTGGTCAAAATAGAAGAGCATGCAGTGCTAAATCAGCAAATCAAATCAATTCCTTCATAACAGGATGTTAGGAATCCCAGAGGTCAGTTCCCCACCGTTCATGTCCTGGTGCTTTGCCATCACATCATGAAATTGAAAATCATTTTGATGAAGCCCATGTACATGAATTTAGTGGTATATTCAAGAAGGCTGACATGTAAAGTGATGCAGAATATGTTGGCGCTATACAAATAAAAATATTATTATAAGGCCACCTAAAAGTTTACTTCATCTCTACAGGATTCACAGATTTGGCCCCAACATATCTTTCTTGCCTGTCAAACTTTAAGGCAAACAAATTTCTTCCTCCAGTCTATGTAGGTCTGGCTAATCTGAGGATATAGCTGAGGATATATATTACCGTAGGAACTGATAACAGTCAGACCGATGACTTCATGGCCCTTATTTACCTAAAGAAAGAACTATCCACTTCACGGCTCCCACGCTCCATCACTCATCAATGAATTAATGTCCATGGCAAATGATAAAAAGCTTTCATAACATTATGTAGGCCATAATATTACAAAAAAAAATCATGATTGTCTGCTAAGCTTTTATATACAAATTAATTAAGAAAAAACTGAAAATATTAAAATAAAAATTCCAACAATTTTGAAAGGCAAGAAATCAGAAAAGAAGTAGCTTGTCTTAAAATAAATCCACCAGAAGAAGCTATCATTGGCTCTATTTATTTCATGGAATAGTAAAGGTTGTCTATTAACACCCAAAGTTAGTATGCGCCATTTTCTATCGATCGGTGGCACCAAGGTGTTTGGGTTTGCCTCCATAGTAATAAGGCACTACTACACCCATCATTACCTACAGATGTACAACAACAGAGAGTCTCTTACCGTTCCCTATGGCCAGCACTTGCATGTTCTCAAATTCCAATGTTGTGTAAGCCGGGTCCAAAGCCTCAGTGTAGTCAGCCATATCCATATCTATCAGGGCCTTAGAAAGTCTCATTATCATCAGCAAACAACGGCTGGCTTCCAGCTAATGCCCCCAGTGAGGTTATTGGCCCCTCAACCTCGGCTACATTGACTCCAGCCTGTCACCTCAGCACTACAGGTAACTCTGATAGATGAGAAACTAAGCAAAAAAAAAGCCTATAGCTTTCTTAGGGTGGAGTTGTGGAGTTAATTTTTAAGCAACCCACCTCTGGATGCCCACACACCACCCGCCCCCTCCTGAGATATGGGACTTGCTAAGGATTTAATTGACACGCTCAGTGACTAGTACATGTGTACAAGACGTCGTGTGAGCTCAATAAAGTTTATCGTGTTTCTCCATTTCAGCAGGTTTACATCCAAAACAATATTTATAGTAGTAACAGTAATACTATAGTAGTTATATTCTTGTACATAGAGGCAGTAATATAGTAGTTATATTCTTGTATATAGGGGCAGTATTATAGTAGTTATATTCTTGTATATAGGAGCAGTATTACAGTAGTTATATTCTTGTATATAGGAGCAGTATTATAGTAGTTATATTCTTCTATATAGGAGCAGTAATATAGTAGTTATATTCTTGTATATAGGAGCAGTATTATAGTAGTTATATTCTTCTATATAGGAGCAGTAATATAGTAGTTATATTCTTGTATATAGGAGCAGTATTATAGTTATCATATTCTTGTAAATAGGTGACAGTATTATAGTAGTTATATTCTTGTACATAGGGGGCAGTGTTGTAGTAGTTATATTCTTGTACATGGGGCAGTATTATAGTTATATTCTTGTATATAGGGGGCAGTATTATAGTAGTTATATTCTTGTACATAGGGGGCAGTATTATAGTAGTTATATTCTTGTATGTAGAGGGCAGTATAATAGTAGTTATATTCTTGTACATAGGGGGCAGTATTATAGTAGATATATTCTTGCTTATACTGACAGTAGCAGTTATATTCTTGTACATAGTGTCCAGCATTGTAGTAGTTGTATTATTGTACATAGGGGCAGTATTACAGTAGTTATATTCTTGTACATAGGTGGCAGTAATACAGTAGTGATATTTTTGCACATAAGGGGCAGTATTGTAGTAGTTATAGTCTTGTACATGGGGGGCTGAATTACAGTGGTTATAGTCTTGTCCATTAGAGGCATAATTATAGAAGTCACATTCTTGTACATAGGGGGCCATATTATAATAGTTATACTCCAGCACATAAGGGCAGCATTCTGGAAGTTAAATTAGTGTACAGGGCAACATTACAGTAGTTACCATATATTGCACAAAGAGAGCAGTATTATAGTATTTATATTCTTGTACATCAGATCAACATTTTAGCAGTTACAGGTGCATCTCACAAAATTAGAATATCATCAAAAGGTTCATTTATTTCAGTTCTTCAATACAAAAAGTGAAACTCACATATTATATAGAGTCAATACAAACAAAGTAATCTATTTCAAGTGTGTATTTCTGTTAATGTTGATGATTATGGCTTACAGCCAATGAAAACACAAAAGTTATTATCTCAGTAAATTAGAATACTTTATAACACCAGCTTGAAAAAATGATTTTAAAATCCGAAATGTTGGCCTACTGATATGTATGTTCAGTAAATGCACTCAATACTTGGTCCAGGCTCCTTTTGCATCAATTACTGCATTGCGGTGTGGCATGGAGGCGATCAGTCTGTGGCACTGCTGAGGTGTTATGGAAGCCCAGGTTGCTTTGATAGCAGCCTTCAGGTCGTCTGCATTGTTGGGTCTGGTGTTTCTCATCTTCCTCTACTGTTGTTTTTAGACCAGGAATTGGTACTTTGGGCAGTGTGGACAGATGCCAAGTCCTGCTGGAGAATTAAATTTCCCACTCCAAAAGCTTGTCGGCAGAGGGAAGCATGAAGTGCTCTAAAATTTCCTGGTAGACGACTTTGGTCTTGATAAAACACAGTGTACCTATACCAGCAGATGATATGGCTCCCCAAACCATCACTGATTGTGGAAACTTCATACTAGTCCTCAAGAAGCTTGGATTGTCTGTCTCTCCATTCTTCCTGCAGACTCTGGGACCTTGATTTCCAAGGTCTAGTGTGAAGTTTCCACAATCAGTGATGGTTTGGAGAGCCATGTCATCTGCTGGTGTAGGTCCACTGTGTTTTATCAAGACCAAAGTCAGCGCAGCCATCTACCAGGAAATTTTAGAGCACTTCATGCTTCCCTCTGCCGACAAGCTTATTGGAGATGGAAATTTCATTCTCCAGCAGGACTTGGCACCTCTCCACACTGCCAAAAGTGCCAATTCCTGCTTTTAAAAGAACAGAATCACTGTGCTTGATCTTAACCCCATAGAGAATCTATGGGGTATTGTCAAGAGTAAGATGAGAGACATCAGACCCAACAATGCAGACAAGCTGAAGGCTGCTATCAAAGCAACCTGGGCTTCCATAACACCTCAGCAGTGCCACAGACTGATCACCATCATGCCACACCGCATTGATGCAGTAATTGATGCACAAGGAGTCCTGACCAAGTACTGAATGCATTTACTGAACATATGAACATACATTTCAGTAGGCCAACATTTCGGATTTTAAAATAATTTTTCAAGCTGGTGTTATAAAGTATTGTAAGTTATTGAGATAATGACTTTTGGGTTTTCATTGGCTATAAGTGCAGCGCCCCCACTGCCGCAGGGCCGAGGGGTACCCGGTACCGGGCCTCTGAGTCTCTGCTCTGGGGTTGTCACGGTGGCTAGGCCCGGTCCGTGACCCTGCTGAGGGGCGCACAATAAAAGGTGATGGTATGGTGCTGATGTTATGGTGCGGTGTAGTGCCGGTCGCGGTCAATAACGAGGACACCAGGTTGCAGTCTCTTTACCTCTTTACTGAAGGCTTCTGAGTCCTCAATCCGGAATACGGTTAACCGGGCTGCGCAAGTCCGGCCGGTCTGATGGCACCTCCAGAGTTCCCTTTGCAGGTGGAAATCTGTGCCTACCTTCCTGCGCTTGTGTGTTGTGGTCCTCCCCTGCTGTGCTTACGGGATAGTCCCCACAACTGTTGTGTCTGTTTCTCGTGTTCCCTCACAACTCGATTCTGATGTTCTCCCTCTACGTCCCCCTGATCTTACGGTTAGGACGCACCCGTATGACGGGGAGGCTCGGAGCTCTTCCGGGACTCCAGCGTCGCCCCACTCCTGTTGTTACCCCCCTGTGTCTTCCTGGGTCTGGGTGAGACAGCCCGCCTGTAACTGACTGTCCTGCCATAGGTTTGAAGTTTGGCTTGGAGCTCTATACTTCCTCGGCGTTCCGGCCACCGGTTATGCGCCTCAATAGGATGTTGCCTCGTCTTACAGCACGACTCCTACTGGTATTCTCCTTGTTGCGTTGATCTCGTTTCTCACTCAGCACAATAAACCTCGCTTCTTGCCCTTTCTTGGGGTACCGCCGCTATATCGTGCAGGCACGGTCCCGTAACGTTCTCTCTGGTTGCTAGGCCTCTGTCAGGATCCCACCCCTGACAGGGACCCCTCTGAATCTTCCCCTACAACACCCTCTGCCACAAGGTGTTGCCTGGTTCCAACCCAGTCAGCTTTCTCCCTAACTTCCTGCCTAACCCCCAGTTTTACCAGATTGTGAGGAGTGGCCTAATAAATAGAACCCTTAGCTCCCCCTGGAGGCCAGACTGTGAAATGTATTGGTGTCTGTGATACCTGGTCAGATGAACTCCTTCAGTGCCATCAGACGTACCATAGCCCCCCTTAGCGGCGGAGCCACAGTACTGCAACGACCAGGACTCTGGGGCGCTGCATAAGCCATTATCATCAATATTAACAGAAATAAACACTTGAAATAGATCACTCTGTTTGCAATGACTCTATAAAATATATTAGTTTCACTTTTTGTATTGAAGAACTGAAATAAAATAACTTTTTGATGATATTCTAATTTTGTGAGATGCACCTGTATATTATTGTATATGTTCAAGAATATAACTGCTTTAGTATTGTTTCGTAAAGGCAGTATTACAGTAACAGTATTCGTATACGTAGGGGCAATTTGTAGTAGTTATATTCTTTATATTCTTGTATTTTTTATATGTATTGGTAGTATTATAGCAATTTTAATAACTGTATTATTGTATATGCGTTACCATTATTATAGTAGTTATATTATTTTTGTCTACTCCATCAGTTTAGTAGCTCATGCAACTAAATTATGCAGTGGGTGGAGGTGACGTCTATGGCAACAATATAAAATCCCCTCCAATGGTAAATGGATTCTCAAATCTGTGCCCATTTCAAGGAAACACAGAATTATAGAAATCAACAAGGAATTATTACTACATGAACTGGCTACATAATATAAGAACATGTATGTAAACTGTAACAGATCTGACCAAAATGCTTTAATATTATGAATGGTGTTCTTATGATAATTTTACCATAAAGGAGATAAGAGACACAAGGACTCTATATTGGATTAGTCCCCAGACAGGAGTAAACACAGTGATACACAACTGATATCCGCAGGTACACAGAGATAACACGTAGGAGTACATACACACAAGGTTCCCAGATACACAGCCAAACATGGACACAGAGACAGCACAAATACCCAACTCCCTGACTATAAAATTAATTCTGATCCCCCAAGGTTATGGTGATCGGTATCTAAACGTAGAACTACAGAGATGAAAACTCAAGTGTGAAAAAATGGTATTTTATGGCTCCACACAAAAAAGGTCCTTTCACACTGCTTTTAATACCCATTCATTAGTCCAGTCGGGGCTTACGTCCGAACCTCCCGCATGAGATTTGGAAGTATACGCCGATGGGGCCATAGACTACAATGGTGCCGACACAGTGAACATTTACTTTGTCTTGTGTCAGACATACATCTAATGTGTGCCAACCATACACATTAGAGGGCTATAGGCCAAATGATGCTTTGACCAAGCCATCTCAACCAACTCTCCCATACACAGAAGCGCTCAATCAGTTGAGTGCTCCTATGTTCTATGTTCATTCACCTCTGCCCTTCACCTCTCCAAGCAAACCTATTTCAAACCCTCATCTCCTCACTATCCAAGAATCCTAAACGTCTCTTTGACACTTTTCATTCCCTTCTCATCTAAGAGTGCAGGCCCCGACCACCAATCTCAGCGTTGACGATCTGGCCAATTATTTCAAAGAAAAAAATGACCATATCTAACAGAACATTTTCTCCCAATCCCCTCATGCTATGCACTGTCTTCCCTTCCCAACTGAATCTAGCTTACTCTCGGTCTTTAAACTAGTCACTGAAAAATAAATGATCAGGCTCCTTGCATCTTCTCGCCCTACTACTTGCATCAGTGTTGTGAATTTGGATTCTGGGCTCCCCCGGTGGCCGCTTGTGGAATTGGACTTGTCATCCTCTTTCCTGTTTCACCTGGTTCCATCAGTAGTGGGTGTCGCTATTTAAGCTCATTTCTCTGGTGGTTTCTTGCCGGTCAACAATGTTATCTGATGCCTCTCAGTGCTTGTTCCTGCTTCTAGACAACTACTAGATAAGTTGGACTTTTGTCCATGTTTCGTTTTGCCTATTTGTTCCAGTTCACAGCTGAAGTTTTGTTACTGTGTCTGGAAAGCTCTCGTTGATCAGGGATTGCTACTCTGGCGTTATGAGTTAATGCCAGAGTTTAAGGTAATCTCTGGATGGTGTTTTGTTAGTGTTTTTCTGCTGACCATGAAAGTTTACTATCTGTCTTCTGCTATCTAGTAAGCGGACCTCAAATTTGCTAAGACTATTTTCCTGCTGCGTTTGTTGTTTCATCTGAACTCACCGTCATTATATGTGGGGGGCTACTGTCTTCTTTGGAATATTTCTCTAGAGGTGAGCCAGGTCTTATATTTCCCTCTGCTAGCTATTTAGGTCTTAGGCCAGAGCTGGGCATCTAGCGATAAATAGGAAATGCTACCTGGCTATTTCTAGTTGCGCGGCAGGCTTAGTTCATGGTCAGTATAGTTCCATCTTCCGAGAGCTTGTCCCTCTATAGGCTTGCTATGATCTCTGCCTGCAGAGATCATGACAGTTTGACCGGCCAATAAAGTGTTAAAGACCCAGGTTGAGAAAGGAGAGTTATAAGAAGTCTGCTGGAATTTTTTTTTTTTTTTTTTTCCTCCAGTTTGCCTTGCTGCAGTCTTTTTTCTCTCTCTCCTCCTAATCTCTGTATGACTCTGTGTGCACCTGACAATAATGGATCTTCAGAGTGTAACTGCGGGTTTGAATAATCTCATCACGAAAGTACAAAATTTACAAGATTTTGTGGTACATGCTCCGGTATCTGAGCCGAGAATTCCTTTGCCGGAGTTCTTCACAGGGAATAGAGCTAGCTTCCAGAATTTCCGAAATAATTGTAAGCTTTATTTGTCCCTGAAGTCTCGTTCAGCTGGAGACCCTGCTCAGCAGGTTAGGATTGTGATTTCCTTGCTCAGGGGTGACCCTCAAGATTGGGCCTTCTCATTGCCAGCAGGGGATCCTGCGTTGCGCGATGTGGATGCGTTTTTTCTGGCCTTGGGCTTGCTTTATGAGGAACCTCATTTGGAACTTCGGGCAGAAAAAACTTTGATGGCACTATCTCAGGGGCAAGACGAAGCTGAAGTTTACTGCCAAAAATTCCGTAAATGGTCTGTGCTTACTCAGTGGAATGAGTGCGCCTTGGCGGCAACTTTCAGAGAAGGTCTCTCTGATGCCGTTAAGGATGTTATGGTGGGGTTCCCTGTGCCTGCAGGTCTGAATGAGTCCATGACAATGGCTATTCAGATTGATAGGCGTCTGCGGGAGCGCAAACCGGTGCACCATCTGGCGGTGTCTATGGAAAAGACGCCAGAAAGTATGCAGTGTGATAGAATTCTGTCCAGGAGCGAGCGACAGAATTTTAGACGGAAGAATGGATTGTGCTTCTATTGTGGGGATTCTACTCATGTTATATCAGCATGCTCTAGGCGTACAAAGAAGCGTGATAAGTCTGTTTCCATTGGCACCATTCAGTCTAAGTTTATTTTGTCTGTAACCCTGATTTGCTCTTTGTCATCCATTGCCACGGACGCCTATGTTGACTCTGGCGCCGCTCTGAGTCTTATGGATTGGTCCTTTGCCAATCGTTGTGGTTTTGATTTAGAGCCTTTGGAGACTCTTATTCCTCTGAAGGGAATTGACTCCACCCCATTGGCTAATAATAAACCACAATACTGGACACAAGTAACCATGCGTATCAATCCGGATCACCAGGAGATTATTCGTTTCCTGGTGCTCTATAATTTACATGACGATTTGGTACTGGGATTGCCATGGTTGCAGTCTCACAATCCAGTCTTGGACTGGAGAGCAATGTCTGTGTTGAGCTGGGGATGTAAGGGTATTCATGGGGACTTACCTTTGGTTTCTATTTCGTCGTCCATTCCCTCTGAAGTCCCTGAGTTCCTCTCTGATTATCAAGACGTCTTTGACGAACCCAAGCTTGGGTCGTTACCTCCGCACCGTGAGTGCGATTGTGCCATAGATTTGATACCGGGTTGCAAATATCCAAAGGGTCGTTTGTTTAATCTGTCTGTGCCGGAACATGCTGCTATGCGGGAATATATAAAGGAGTCTTTGGAAAAGGGACATATTCGTCCATCTTCTTCTCCCTTGGGAGCTGGGTTTTTCTTTGTCTCAAAAAAGGACGGCTCTTTGAGACCATGTATTGATTATCGGCTTCTGAATAAGATCACTGTTAAGTATCAATACCCATTGCCATTGCTTACTGATTTGTTTGCTTGTATAGAGGGTGCTAAGTGGTTCTCTAAAATTGATCTTCGTGGGGCGTATAATTTGGTGCGGATCAGGCAGGGGGATGAGTGGAAGACCGCATTTAATACGCCCGAGGGCCACTTTGAGTATTTGGTCATGCCTTTTGGTCTTTCTAATGCCCCTTCAGTTTTCCAGTCTTTTATGCATGATATTTTCCGCGATTTTCTGGATAAATTTATGATAATATATCTGGATGATATTCTGATTTTTTCTGATGACTGGGACTCTCATGTCCAGCAGGTCAGGAGAGTTTTTCAGGTTCTGCGGTCTAATTCTTTATGTGTGAAGGGGTCTAAGTGCGTTTTTGGGGTCCAGAAAATTTCCTTTTTGGGGTATATTTTTTCTCCCTCTTCCATTGAGATGGATCCCGTCAAGGTGCAAGCTATTTGTGACTGGACTCAGCCCTCCTCTCTTAGGGGTCTTCAGAGATTTTTGGGCTTTGCCAACTTTTACCGCCGATTTATTGCTGGTTTTTCGGATGTCGTTAAACCACTGACTGATTTGACCAGACAAGGCGCTGATGTTGCTAATTGGTCCCCTCATGCTGTAGAGGCCTTTCAGGAGCTTAAGCACCGTTTTGCCTCTGCCCCTGTGTTGCGTCAGCCTGATGTGAATCTGCCTTTTCAGGTTGAGGTTGACGCTTCGGAGATCGGAGCTGGGGCAGTGTTGTCGCAGAAAGGTTCCGACTGCTCCGTCATTAGGCCTTGTGCCTTCTTTTCTCGCAAATTTTCGCCCGCAGAGCGGAATTATGATGTTGGGAATCGGGAGCTTTTGGCCATGAAGTGGGCGTTTGAGGAGTGGCGCCATTGGCTAGAGGGGGCTAAGCATCAGGTGGTGGTATTGACTGACCACAAAAATTTGATTTATCTTGAGACTGCCAGGCGCCTGAATCCTAGACAGGCGCGCTGGTCTTTATTTTTTTCTCGCTTTAATTTTGTGGTGTCATACCTACCGGGTTCTAAGAATGTTAAGGCAGATGCCCTTTCTAGGAGTTTTGACCCGGACTCTCCTGGTAATTCTGAACCCACAGGTATCCTTAGGGAGGGAGTAATTTTGTCGGCCGTTTCTCCTGATCTGCGGCGGTCCTTGCAAGAGTTTCAGGCGGATAGACCGGATCGTTGTCCGCCTGATAGACTGTTTGTTCCGGATGATTGGACCAGTAGAGTCATCTCTGAGGTACATTCTTCTGCATTGGCAGGTCATCCCGGAATTTTTGGTACCAGGGATTTGGTGGCAAGATCCTTCTGGTGGCCTTCCCTGTCACGAGATGTGCGAGTCTTTGTGCAGTCATGTGACGTTTGTGCTCGGGCCAAGTCTTGTAGTTCTCGGGCTAGCGGACTGCTGTTGCCCTTGCCTATTCCTAAGAGGCCTTGGACACACATCTCGATGGATTTTATTTCAGATCTGCCTGTTTCCCAGAAGATGTCTGTCGTCTGGGTGGTCTGTGACCGTTTCTCTAAAATGGTCCATTTGGTTCCTCTGCCCAAGTTGCCTTCTTCTTCTGAGTTGGTTCCTCTGTTTTTTCAGAATGTTGTCCGATTGCACGGTATTCCTGAGAATATTGTTTCTGACAGAGGTACCCAATTTGTGTCTAGATTTTGGCGGGCATTCTGTGCTAGGATGGGCATAGATTTGTCTTTTTCATCTGCTTTTCACCCTCAGACTAATGGCCAGACCGAGCGGACTAATCAGACCCTGGAGACATATCTGAGGTGTTTTGTCTCTGCTGACCAGGATGATTGGGTTGCTTTTTTGCCATTGGCAGAGTTCGCCCTCAATAATCGGGCCAGCTCTTCCACCTTGGTGTCCCCGTTTTTCTGTAATTCGGGGTTTCACCCTCGATTTTCCTCCGGTCAGGTGGAATCCTCGGATTGTCCTGGAGTGGATGCGGTGGTGGAGAGATTGCATCACATCTGGGGGCAGGTTATGGACAATTTGAAGTTGTCCCAGGAGAAGACTCAGCGTTTTGCCAACCGTCATCGTCGTGTTGGTTCTCGGCTTTGTGTTGGAGATTTGGTGTGGTTGTCTTCTCGTTTTGTCCCTATGAGGGTCTCTTCTCCTAAGTTTAAACCTCGGTTCATCGGCCCTTATAGAATATTGGAGATTCTTAATCCTGTTTCTTTCCGTTTGGACCTCCCTGCGTCCTTTTCCATTCATAACGTTTTTCATCGGTCGTTATTGCGCAGGTATGAGGTACCTGTTGTACCTTCAGTTGAGCCTCCTGCTCCGGTGTTGGTTGAGGGTGAGTTGGAGTACGTTGTGGAGAAAATTTTGGACTCTCGTGTTTCCAGACGGAGACTCCAGTATCTGGTCAACTGGAAGGGTTACGGCCAGGAGGATAATTCTTGGGTCAATGCATCTGATGTTCATGCTTCTGATCTTGTTCGTGCCTTCCATAGGGCTCATCCTGGTCGCCCTGGTGGATCTGGTGAGGGTTCGGTGCCCCCTCCTTGAGGGGGGGGTACTGTTGTGAATTTGGATTCTGGGCTCCCCCGGTGGCCGCTTGTGGAATTGGACTTGTCATCCTCTTTCCTGTTTCACCTGGTTCCATCAGTAGTGGGTGTCGCTATTTAAGCTCATTTCTCTGGTGGTTTCTTGCCGGTCAACAATGTTATCTGATGCCTCTCAGTGCTTGTTCCTGCTTCTAGACAACTACTAGATAAGTTGGACTTTTGTCCATGTTTCGTTTTGCCTATTTGTTCCAGTTCACAGCTGAAGTTTTGTTACTGTGTCTGGAAAGCTCTCGTTGATCAGGGATTGCTACTCTGGCGTTATGAGTTAATGCCAGAGTTTAAGGTAATCTCTGGATGGTGTTTTGTTAGTGTTTTTCTGCTGACCATGAAAGTTTACTATCTGTCTTCTGCTATCTAGTAAGCGGACCTCAAATTTGCTAAGACTATTTTCCTGCTGCGTTTGTTGTTTCATCTGAACTCACCGTCATTATATGTGGGGGGCTACTGTCTTCTTTGGAATATTTCTCTAGAGGTGAGCCAGGTCTTATATTTCCCTCTGCTAGCTATTTAGGTCTTAGGCCAGAGCTGGGCATCTAGCGATAAATAGGAAATGCTACCTGGCTATTTCTAGTTGCGCGGCAGGCTTAGTTCATGGTCAGTATAGTTCCATCTTCCGAGAGCTTGTCCCTCTATAGGCTTGCTATGATCTCTGCCTGCAGAGATCATGACACATCAGTGACCCTATTCCCTCACATGTCCTCCTGTCCATTTACTAAGCTGTCACCATTCACCTTACAAAAATATTCAAACTCTCTTTCTTCCGGTATCTTGCCCTCAATTAAACACACCAGCATACATCCATTACTTAAAAACCATCCCTCGACCAAAACTGTGCTGCTAACTATAGACCTGTCTCTAATCTTCCCTTCATCTCTAAATTCCTGGAAAGCTTGTTCCACTCCCATCTAATCTGCTATAGCTCAGATCACTCTCTTCTTGCCCCTCTACAATCCGGTTTCCACTCTTTACACTCTACTGAAACTGCCCTCACTAATGTCTCTAATGATCTACTAACAGCTAAAGCTAATGCTATTTCTCCTGGATTTCTATGTAGCATTCGACACTGTGGATCATCAGCTCCTCCTCACTATGCTCCGCTCTCTCAGCTTCAAGGACACCGTTCTCTCCTAGTTCTCCTCCTACCTCTCTGGCTGCTCGTTCACTGTATCTTTTGCTGGTTCCTCCTCCTCTCCTTGTCCCCTTACTGTCAGGGTTCCTCAAGAATCATCCCTAGGCTCCCTCATTTTCTCCTTGTATACTGCCCCTATTGGACAAACAATCAGTAGATTTGGTTTTCAGTACCCTCTTTATGCTGATGACTTCCAATTATACACCTCTACTCCTGACATCACACCTGCATTAATGCAAAACAAAAGTGATTGTCTTACTGCTGTCTGTAACATCTTGTCAACCCTCTATGTGAAACTGAACCTGTCAAAAACTGAACTCCTTGTGCTTCCTCCCTCGACTAACCTACCTATAACCAACATTGTCATTTCCATGTGTGGTTCTACCATTACTCCCCAGCAACATGCCCGCTGGCTTGGGGTCATACTTGATTCAGATCTTTCATTCACTCTCTATATCCGATCACTCATTCTCTCTTGTCATCTACACCTCAAAAAACATTTATAGAATTCTACCTTTTCATACTTTCGACTCTACAAAAACTCTTACTGTAGCTCTTATTCATTCTCATCTGGACTATTGTAACTCTCCATTAATCGGCCTCCCTCTTACTAAACTCTCTGCTCTCCAATCTGTCCTGAATGCAGCATCCAGGACCATATTCCTCACCAACCGTTACACTGATGCCTCTACCTTGTGACAGTCATTGCACAGGTTACCCATCCACTCCAGAGTTAAATATAGACTTATCACCCTCACTCACAAAACACTCCATGGTTCAGCACCACCCTACATCTCCTCCCTCGTCTCAGTCTACTTCCCTTCTTGTACCCTCCGTGCTGCTAATAACCTAAGATTAACATCCTCAATAATCTGATCCACCCACTCCCGTCTCCAAAACTTCCCACATGCTGCGCCAATTTTTTGGAATGCACTACCCAGGACAATTTGATTAGTCCCCAATACCCTCAGTTTAAGCGTGCCCTAAAAACGCATTTCTTCAGACTGGCCTGCCGCCTCAACTTATTTATCTAACTCTCCATGTTTTGCTCATACAAAATTTTCTTCAACCAGAACCCTCGTATCCTCTGTCCTCACACCCTTTATGCATTTCATAGCCCTCTCTGTCTGTACTTTTACACATACCGGTTGGTAACCAGTTCAGGCAGCATTATGTGAACACCCTATTTATTACATTGATTGCAGGACCATATAATGCAAGCAATTGGCTAAAAGAGGAAAAAGAAACTGATTATATAGTCCAAAAGTTTAACGTTTATTTATTAAATCCAGGTAAAAATAACTGGGCAATAAGCAATGGTGGATAAAATAGACAAATGCTAAAAGGGACGCACATGCAGGGATATGCAAAAGGACCACTACTATGTAAATTTATAAAGAAATAAATAAAGATAATGAACATACAATTACTCAAAAATAAATATGTATGCACAGGTGACAAAAAGAAAAAGTACTAAATGCAGTATAGCAAAAAATAGTATTACAATGAAGAAGAGTAAATTGTATATTGTAAACAAAAAAATATAATATAAAATACCAAGTGATACAAAAATCTTTCTATTAAAAACAGTGCAGTAAATACTATTGCCAAAGTAAAAAAGCTGTGTATGTCATAAAGTGACTAGAGCAACATAATAGCAGTACTGGATGGAGGTGTGAAATAACATGCCATTAAAGATTAAAGGATTGTGTACAGTAATAAGACCAAAGGTAATCACTTACAGAGTAGTGTGGCATGTTAGCTCCTTGATGGCGTCTACCCCAACATGCGTTTCAGCACGCTGCCTTCGTCAGGGGGTCTGTGCATGCATATTTATTTCTGAGTAATTATATGTCCATTATCTTTATTTATTTATTTATAAATTTACATAGTAGTGGTCCTTTTGCATATCCCTGCATGTAAGTCCCTTTTACAACCCCTGGAAAAAAATTATGGAATCACCAGCCTTTGATGATGTTCATTCAGTTGTTTAATTTTGTAGAAAAAAAGCAGATAACAGACATGGCACAAAACTAAAGTCATTTAAATTGGCAACTTTCTGGCTTTAAGAAACACTAAAAGAAATTAAGAACAAAAAAATGTGGTAGTCAGTAATGGTTACTTTTTTAACCAAGCATAGGGAAAAAATTATGGAATCACTCAATTCTGAGGAAAAAATTATGGAATCACCCTGTAAATTTTCATAGCCAAAAACTATAACTACCCGAACTATAAGTTGGCCAGCGCCCCTATACAGATTAGATAGTCGGCTGAACCCACCAATATCATTGGGTTGAGTATGGGGGGCCACTGAGACAACAGGTTTATGGGCACATTACAAACCCAATCCTCCATGACCCCAAACAGTACCAGAGGTTAGTTTATATGGTGCCAGAGATGCCCCCATACAAAGTCAGAGATGCCATTTTGCAGGTCTATGTCCACACATTATCTTATATGCCTCCATATATTTATTGCTACAGTACACACAATAAAATGTGAGGTTCTTTCCTAACGTAATCAAATAATTTGAGCTTATATGCCAACAATAAGGTGACCCTAATGCTAAAAGACTAGTCTCTGAGGAACAGGGGAAGCATGGGATCCTGCTACACTCAGCTCTAATTAGAAAAAAACAGTCTTGGAAAGATGGATGGATAGAGTATAAGGCCTTGTTCACACTATCCTTTTTTTGCTGCGGATTTTTCAGGTCCTGATTTGGAAAACCCGCAGTGCAAAACCGCGGTGGTTTTCCCTGCGGTTTTCTGTCCTTTTTCTTCTGAGGATTTCACTGCGGGTTTCCAGCTGCACTTTCCTATTGGTGCAGGTGGAAACCCGCTGCGGAATCCACAGAAAGAAGTGACATGCTACTTCTTTTTTTCCGCAGAAAATCAGCGCGGATTTTCAAGCTGAAAAAAGGAAAGTGGGCACAGCGGTTTTGGTTTTCCATAGGGTAACATTGTACTGTACCCTGCATGGAAAACGGCTGTGGATCCGCAGCTGCAAATCCGCTGCGGATCCGCAGCAAAAACCGTATCGTGTGAACATAGCCTAAGGCTTGAAGGTAGCCACATGTAGCCTGGATGTACATGGTGGAAAACATACATACACATTGAACAGCATTACCTATTTATTTGTTTTACTCACTTATATAGCACCATTAATTCCACAGCGCTTTAAAGACATTATCGGCGCTGTCCCCATTAAGGCTCACAATCTATTTTCTCTATCAGTAGGTCTTTGGAGAGTGGGAGGAAACTGGAGCACCCAGAGGAAACCCACACAAACACGGAGAGAACATACAAACTCCTTACAGATGTTGTCCTTGGTGGGATTTGAATCCAGGACCCCCAGTGCTGCAAGACTATAGTGCTAACCACGGAGCCACTGTGCTGCCCTATGCTATTTAATAGATAACCCCTTAGCACAAAATGATGCACACATACAACAGTGCTGGGATCACCGTGTGTGGAGGGGGCTCAGGAGTTGAGCTCCCTCTACACGCAATAAATGCCAGTTATGTTCCATAGCTGACATCTGTAACTAATAGCAGTAGTTGGAGCTGAGCTCCCATCGTTTAGATGCCTCTGTCAATCTCTGACAGCGGCATTTAAATGAAGCGTGTACCAATACAACAATGGATTACCAAAGTAATCAGGGGCCACGCTTTAAGCTTCACAAGAGGTCTTGTTTTTCACTATATACAGCATCATTATGTTTTTCCAGTATATAGTTTAAACAATCAGATGATCGAAGGTTCAATAAAAAAAAAAAAGCTTTTACGAAAATAAAATATGTCTATATACAGCTCTGGCAAAAATTAAGAGACCACTGCAAAATGTTCAGTTTGTCTGATTTCTCTCTTTATAGGTATATTTTTGAGTAAAATGTAAATTGTTCTTTTAGTCTATAAACTTCTGACAACATGTCTCCGAAGTTCCAAGCAATACATTTTGTATTTTTTTTCTGAAAAGGAGAAATGGTCAAAATTTTTTTTTTAAAAAAACAGTGCTATCAGGCCTCAAATAATGCAAAGAAAACAAGTTCATAATCATTTAGAAACAACGATACTAATGTTTTAACTCAGGAAGAGTTCAGAAATCAATATTTTGTGGAATAACCATGATTTTTAATCACAGCTTTCATGCGTCTTGGCACGCTTTCCACCAGTAATTCACACTGCTTCTGGCCCCAAAATGTAAGCAGTTCTTCTTTGTTTGATGGCTTGTGACTATCCATTATCCTCTAGATTACATATTACATTCCAGAGGTTTTCAATGGGGTTCAGGTCTGGAGATTGGGCTGCCCATGACATTGTTTTGATGTGGTGGTCTCTTACTTTTTGCCAGAGCTGTATCTTTGAAATTGAATCACCTCCATTCCTAGGTTAAAAATAAAAAATAAATATGTTGTATTGCTTCAACTGTAAATGCCCAGTCTATCAAAATTATTAAACCCATATGGAAAATGCTGTAAAGAGAAAAAAATCAAGATGCCAGAATTGTGTTTTTTGGTCACCACACTTCCCTATAAAAACATAAAAAAATAATCAAAAGGCATGTGTGCCACAAATTTGAATGAATGAAACTGTCAGTTCGCCATGTAAAAAATAAGCCCTAGCACAGCTCAGTCGATGGAAAAATAATTGTTAAAGGTCTTTGAACATTGCGACAGAAATTAATATTTTTGTTTCAAAACTTCTGTATTTTATTTTCACCAATTAAGCAAAAAAAAAAAAAAAAAATGAAATACCGTAAAACTAAAACTCCAGCTATGGTAAAATTGCATTTTTCACCATTTCATTCCACTTGGATTTTTTTTCCTGGTTTTCAGAATATTGTATGGAAAAATGGATATTGCCATTAGAGCTACAACTTGTCCTGCATAATAAAACCTCTATGTCAATGAAAAAATAGCAGAATTATGGGTCTTGGAAGAAGGGGAGGAAAAAATGCAAACGTAAAAATGAAAATTGGCTGGGGAGGTAAGGGGTTAAGCAGGTGCAAGCACACTGTGGCTGCAATACAAACATATATGTACAATCACTATGCACACATTGCGTAGATGAGTTCCACAATTGCTACACATGTAAAAATGTGGGGTTCTTGGCACATATTTGATGAAAATATGTGTGAGCCCATCTGCAGATGAAAAGGCAGCATTTTTTATAGAATCTATACTAAAAAAACTCATCTCTGTCTACAGTTGAAACCAGAAGTTTACATACACTTTATAAAATGACTCATATGCATGTTTTTCTCAATATCTGACATGAAATCAGAATAAACCTTTCCCGTTTTAGGTCAATTAGGATTACCATAATTATTAATATCTGCCAAACGTCACAATAATGAGAGAGAATTGCAGCGCCCCAGAGTCCTGGTCGTTGCAGTACTATGGCTCCGCCACTAAGGGGAGCTATGGTACGTCTGATGGCACTGAAGGAGTTCATCTGATCAGGTATCACAGACACCAATACATTTCACAGTCGGGCCTCCGGGGGGAGCTAAGGGTTCTATTCACTAGGCCACTCCCCACCATAGTGGGTAAACTGGGGGTCAGGCAGGAAGTTAGATTAGAAAGCTGACTGGGTTGGAACCAGGCAACACCTTGTGGCAGAGGGTGTTGCAGGGGAAGATACAGTAGGGTCTCTGTCAGGGGTGGGATCCTGACAGAGGCGTGGCAACTTGAACGAACGTAACGGGACCGTGCCTGCTCAGCATAGCGGCGGTGCCCAAGGAAGGACTAGAAGCGAGATAGATTGTGCTGAGTGAGAAACGAGATCACGCAGGAGGAGAATACCAGTAGGGGTCGTGCTGTAAGACCGAGGCAACATCCTACTGAGGCGCACTACCGGTGGCCGGAACGCCGAGGGAGTATTATAACATTCAGCTTCAAGCAATACTTCAAACAGCGGCAGGACAGTCAGTCTAAGGCGGGCTGTCTAACTTAAATCACCTATGCAGTCTTGGGGGGCAACTTGTGGAGAGGGGCGACTCTAGGGTCCCGGAAGAGCTCCGAGCCTACCCGTCAAACGGGTGCCGTTCCAACCAGAACATCAGGGAGGGACGGAGGATTAGCAGAACATCATCTAATCGAGTTGTGAGGGAACTTAAGAAACAGACACAACAGTTGTGGGGACTTTCCGTAAGCACAGCAGGGAAGGACCACAACACATAGCGCAAGCAGGAAGGCACAGATTTCCACCTGTGAAGAGAACTCTGGAGGTGCCATTGGACCGGCCGGACTTGCGCAGCCTGGTGAACCGTATTCTGGACTGAGGACCCGGAGATCTTCAGTAAAGAGGTAAAGAGACTGCAACCTGGTGTCCTCGTTATTTACTACACTGCACCACTACAGCGTCACTACCATCATCCATATCTATTATTCACCGTACGCCCCACGGCAGGGTCACGGACCGGAGCCTAGCCGCCGTGACAACCCCAGAGCAGAGACTCAGAGGCCCGGTACCGGGTACCCCTCGGCCCTGCGGCGGTGGGGGCGCTACAACTTGGCGTCACGAACAGGATCTACTTAAGCCTGAAGAATCAGGTCATGTGTGCCTTGGAACTGTGATTGACTGTACTTTATTGCAAGGACTGTGCTGCGCCATTTGCCGCCAAAATTCGCCGCCATTACAGCGCTGAGGAGAGCGCCGGAGAGGAAGAGGGGCGTGGAGTGGGCGTAAGCAAGCTGGAGAGCGCGAACAACAATGGCCGCCCAGTCTAAATATTTCTGTGTCCTGAGGACATGTCCGTCAACAGCCGAGGTCCGCCTCCTGATCCTGTTTGGAGGGTGGAGACCATGGAGACGGGGCCGCCCACGAAAGAGACCGCGGGAAGAGGACACTGGAGGAAAAACGAAAATGGCGACGCCGGAGACCCCGCATGGGAATGATCAGACCTGGAGAGAGGTCGAACAGCCCGATGCAGCCCAAGATACGCCGTCACTGCGGGAGCTGACCCTTGCCGAGCCAACGATAGGCCAACCTCCCCGGCCGCTATCCGAGGAGTGCCTGGCCGCAGCTGAGGCCCGGCAGATAGCTTCCCGCTTAGAAGCCGAGGCCCGCGTGGTCGCTCGGCTGGGCCGACCAACGGAGGTCCGCTTGTCCCCAGTGTCCCCTGCCTCCTCCATCCAGGCCGCGGCAGAGTGTGAGCTGCGCGCCTCGGGCATGAGGCTTCTGCCAGAGGCCGAACATCTGCGGCGTCTCATGGCAGCTTGGCGGGACAGACCTCAGCCTGCCGCCGTGGTGGATCTAACCCGTGTGGACGAAACCCCACTGTCCCACTGGGGTGTGGTGGTCTTGGAGTCATCCAAGAAATCGGAGAGCCACTGCAGGTCCGCGTTGACCGGGAAGAAGTCGAGCTCTGTGGAGGAAGGTATGACGCCGACCTGGAGCCTGGCGATGCTGTGACCTACACCCGGTGGAGAAGGGAAGCGGGTGGAACAGGCTGGGTAGCTCGGGGTGTCCAGCGGTGTGTCGCTCTGCAGGCTGCTACCGGAGAGCCGGAGGATGAGCCTTCTGAAGGGAAGGTGTCGGAGCCCGTCCCCGCGGAACCCCGAGGTCCAGGTTCATCGCGTGCCTCTGGGTCGCGCTCGCCCACAAGCAGGGAGGGCATCCCGGCGGGGGATCCTGTCGCTGTTGGAGCCAGGACCGGCCCTTGCTACACCAAGGCGACCTGTTGGCCGGGTGAGGCCTGGAAGAAGACCACCCTCCACATTACAAGATGAGTAAGATAATACTACTCTAAAGTATGTAAATAGTTACTGTTCTCCTGTTTTGCTGCTAAACCCGTACAGGGTTAACTCTTAAGGGGATCCCTTTGTTGACCCGGGATCCCTATTACGTTTTGGTTGTTTTTCCATTTTTGTTTCCAGTTAAAAAAAAACTGCTGAAATCATGAACAGTGCATGATCCGAACTTCTTGTATATACAGTTAGGTCCATATATATTTGGACAGAGGCAACATTTTTCTAATTTTGCTTATAGACATTACCACAATTAATTTTAAACAAAACAATTCAAATGAAGTTGAAGTTCAGACTTTCAGCTTTCATTTGAGGGTATCCACAATAAAATTGGATGAAGGGTTTAGGAGTTTCAGCTCCTTAACATGTGCCACCCTGTTTTTAAAGGGACCAAAAGTAATTGGACAATTGACTCCAAGGCTATTTCATGGACAGTTGTGGGCAATCCCTTTGTTATGTAATTCTCAATTAAGCAGATAAAGGGCCTGGAGTTGATTTGAGGTGTGGTGCTTGCATTTGTAAGGTTTTGCTGTGAAGTAAACATGCGGTCAAAGGAGCTCTCCATGCAGGTGAAACAAGCCATCCTTAAGCTGCGAAAACAGAAAAAACCCATCGGATAAATTGCTACAATATTAGGAGTGGCAAAATCTACAATTTGGTACATCCTGAGAAAGAAAGAAAGCACTGGTGAACTCATCAATGCAAAAAGATCTGGGCGCCCACAGAAGACAACAGTGGTGGATGATCGCAGAATAAGCTCCATGGTGAAGAGAAACCCCTTCACAACAGCCAACCAAGTGAACAACACTCTCCAGGAGGTCGGCGTATCAATATCCAAATCTACCATAAAGAGAAGACTGCATGAAAGTAAATACAGAGGGTTCACTGCACGGTGCAAGTCACTCATAAGCATCAAGAAGAAAAAGGCTAGACTGGACTGTGCTAAAAAACATCTAAAAAAGCCAGCACAGTTCTGGAAGAACATTCTTTGGACAGATAACACCAAGATCAACCTCTACCAGAATGATAGAAAGAGAAAAGTATGGCGAAGGTGTGGTACAGCTCATGATCCGAAGCATACCACATCATCTGTAAAACACTGCAGAGGCAGTATGATGGCTTGGGCATGCATGGCTGCCAGTGGCACTGGGTCACTAGTGTTTATTGATGATGTGACACAGGACAGAAGCAGCTGAATGAATTCTGAGGTATTCAGAGACATACTGTGTGCTCAGATCCAGCCAAATGCAGCCAAACTGATTGGTCATCGTTTCATACTACAGATGGACAATGACCCAAAACATAAAGCCAAAGAAACCCAGGAGTTTATTAAAGCAAAGAAGTGGAATATTCTGGAATGGCCAAGTCAGTCACCTGATCTCAACCCAATTGAGCATGCATTTCACTTGTTAAAGACTAAACTTCAGACAGAAAGGCCCACAAACAAACAGCATCTGAAAACCACTGCAGTGAAGGCCTGGTAGAGCATCAAAAAGGAGGAAACACAGCGTCTGGTGATGTCCATGAGTTCAAGACTTTAGGCAGTCATTGGCAACAAAGGGTTTTCAACCAAGTACTAAAAATGAACATTTTATTTAAAATTATTGAATCTGTCCAATTACTTTTGGTCCCTTTAAAAACAGGGTGGCACATGTTAAGGATCTGAAACTCCTAAACCCTTCATCCAATTTTAATGTGGATACCCTCAAATGAAAGCTGAAAGTCTGAACTTCAACTGCATCTGAATTGTTTTGTTTAAAATTCATTGTGGTAATGGCTATAACCAAAATTAGAAAAATGTTGTCTCTGTCCAAATATATATGGACCTAACTGTAGTTTGCACCTTATTAAAGGTGCTCCCTACTGGTTTTACTTAAAGAAGGACTCTTTGTGAAGATACCACACTGGAACCTTTGTTGAGTACGGACTGGTAGCCTGAGAAGGCGTGCTACCTCATAGAGACTTGGTCCCCTCTTAAAGGGGATGTTCATTTGTCGCACTTAAACGGTGATATTGCTTTAAGATGGGTAGCCATAATGTTTTGACGAAAGAAAGTGATGATAATGTTTACATGTAAAAGTTATATGTATTGAACTGGTTAATTGTAAGAGAAATGTTGATGATGTTGATAGAAAATGGGGATAGAAGGTAAACCCTGAGTCCACCGTAGAAAGCTAGTTTATTGAAAGGAAGAGTTAATAATGTGTTACCGAGGACAGAAAGTGAACCCGTAGGGGTTAGGTAGTGAGTCCTCCTAGGAGCCATCTGAAGAAGGCTCAGTAGTTCTAAACTGAAAGAATGTTATGTTCTATACTGTGTATAGTAGTGGAAAAGACAGAAGGCTCGGGCTGAAAGGGGCGGTCCTGTAAGAAAGGAGAGGCAGTAGGTCTGGTGCCGTTAGGACAGGCGGTCCTGCAGATTTAAAGAAGGAGAATGTGAAAGTTAAATTGCCTTATAATGTGATTATAAGAAGGTCTTTAATGGATTTAGAGTGTACATCCTTAAGGGCAATGTTAAATTATTGTTCAACAATTTTGCACTTAGTAGAATACCCGGTTGGGTAACAGGAGTTATTTATAGCCTGTAATTTATAATGTTAACCATGTTTTGTAACGTTCAAGTGTCCTTACCTCCCATAAAGGGAAGCCTGTTTAAATATGCTTATTGTTATTACACTCAACAAAATTGTATGTCTTTTTGCTGACTTGTATTGTTGTTTTCTTCCCAGTCCCGGAGTACTGTGTTTAACCAGGGGGGAGTGCAGCACCCCAGAGTCCTGGTCGTTGCAGTACTATGGCTCCGCCACTAAGGGGAGCTATGGTACGTCTGATGGCACTGAAGGAGTTCATCTGATCAGGTATCACAGACACCAATACATTTCACAGTCGGGCCTCCGGGGGGAGCTAAGGGTTCTATTCACTAGGCCACTCCCCACCATAGTGGGTAAACTGGGGGTCAGGCAGGAAGTTAGATTAGAAAGCTGACTGGGTTGGAACCAGGCAACACCTTGTGGCAGAGGGTGTTGCAGGGGAAGATACAGTAGGGTCTCTGTCAGGGGTGGGATCCTGACAGAGGCTTGGCAACTTGAACGAACGTAACGGGACCGTGCCTGCTCAGCATAGCGGCGGTGCCCAAGGAAGGACTAGAAGCGAGATAGATTGTGCTGAGTGAGAAACGAGATCACGCAGGAGGAGAATACCAGTAGGGGTCGTGCTGTAAGACCGAGGCAACATCCTACTGAGGCGCACTACCGGTGGCCGGAACGCTGAGGGAGTATTATAACATTCAGCTTCAAGCAATACTTCAAACAGCGGCAGGACAGTCAGTCTAAGGCGGGCTGTCTAACTTAAATCACCTATGCAGTCTTGGGGGGCAACTTGTGGAGAGGGGCGACTCTAGGGTCCCGGAAGAGCTCCGAGCCTACCCGTCAAACGGGTGCCGTTCCAACCAGAACATCAGGGAGGGACGGAGGATTAGCAGAACATCATCTAATCGAGTTGTGAGGGAACTTAAGAAACAGACACAACAGTTGTGGGGACTTTCCGTAAGCACAGCAGGGAAGGACCACAACACATAGCGCAAGCAGGAAGGCACAGATTTCCACCTGTGAAGAGAACTCTGGAGGTGCCATTGGACCGGCCGGACTTGCGCAGCCTGGTGAACCGTATTCTGGACTGAGGACCCGGAGATCTTCAGTAAAGAGGTAAAGAGACTGCAACCTGGTGTCCTCGTTATTTACTACACTGCACCACTACAGCGTCACTACCATCATCCATATCTATTATTCACCGTACGCCCCACGGCAGGGTCACGGACCGGAGCCTAGCCGCCGTGACAACCCCAGAGCAGAGACTCAGAGGCCCGGTACCGGGTACCCCTCGGCCCTGCGGCGGTGGGGGCGCTACAGAATGCTTTAAGGCATTTTTATTACTAACTGCAAAGACAAAAGTTTACATACATTTCATTAGTAGTTGATACCATTGCCCTCAAACTGATTGACTTGGATCAAACATTTGGGATATCCTTCCACAAGCTTCTTACAATAATTGGTTGGAATTTGGGCCCATTCTTCCTGACAACACTGATGTAACTGATCCAGGTCTTTAGGTCACCTTGCTCGCACCTGCCTTTTCAGCTTTGCCCATAAATTTTCAATAGGACTGAGATCAGGGCTTTGTGATGGCCGCTCCAAAACATTGACTTTATTATCCTTAAGCCACTTTATTACCATTTTGGCAGTATGCTTCGGGTCATTGTCCATTTGGAAGACCCATTTCCGAGCAAGCTTTAACTTCCTGGCTGATGTCTTGAGATGTTGCTTCAGTATTGCCACATAATCTTCTTTTCTCATGTTGCCATCTATTTTGTGAAGTGCTCCAGTTCCTCCTGCAGCAAAACAACCCTACAACATGATGCTGCCACCCCCGTGTTTTACAGTTGGGATGGTGTTCTTAGACTTCCAAGCTTCTCGGTTTTTCCTTCAAACGTAAAAATGGTCTTTATGCCTCAAAAGTTCAATTTTAGTTTAGTGAGACCACAGGGCATGTCTCCAAAAATTAAGGTCTTTGTTCTTGTGTGCATTTCCAAACATTAATCTGGATTTTTTATGTTTCATTTGGAGTAATAGCTTCTTCCTGGCAGAGTGGCCTTTCAGCCTATGTTGATATAGCATTCGTCTCACTGTGGACATTAATCTTACCAGTTCCTGCCATCATCTTCACAAGGTCTTTTGCTTTTGTCCTTGGGTTGACATGCACATGTTGGACCAAAGCACGTTTATCTCTGGGACACAGAATCCATCTCCTTCCTGAGCGGTATGATGGCTGAACATTCTCATCTTGTTTATACTTGCGTATAATTGTTTGTACAGATAAACGATACACTTTCAGGTATCTTGAAATTGTACCCAAGGATGAGCCAGACTTGGGCAAGTCCACAATTCTCTTTCTGATATCTTGGCTGATTTCTTGAGACTTTCCCATTATGCTACACAAAGAAGCAGTGTGTTTCAGGTGTGCATTAAAACACATCCTAAAGTTTGTTTCTAATTAATTTAGATGCTGTCAAAAAAATATCAGAAGCTTCCAAACACATGACATCATCATATGGGCAGTCCAGAATTGTTTGAAGGCATAATAATCATAGTGTATTTAAACATTTGACTTTGCAGTAATGTTACACTCGCGCCCTGACTGGGTGGCGCGAGCGAGGGATTGTGGCCCCACTGTGCTACAAATCAGACTACCTTGGAAGGGGTGTGACTAAGCAGCTTCCTTGGTGTTCACTGGAGCCTCTGATGGTGAGGTCAGCCTTGTGCAGCAGGTAGCTGCCAGGTATCACTCCAGGGCAGTGTCTGGCTGTGGCAGCTGATTCCACTGAGGGACTGAACACTATTAACAGGTGCGAGCAAATACAGACGAGCACGACTGGTACTCTGGCGGGCACGGCTGGTACTCTGGCAGGCAGGCGGGCACGACTAGCGGGACTGGAACTGGTTCGGGTAGGACAGCAACATAGGGAGGTACGTGTGGGATGAGGGAACAGGTAGGCACCAGTTCAGACTAAAGGCATAAAGGAACAAGTAAGACCCAGTTCAGACTGGAGGGACAAGGACACACAGGACGCGGAGTGGAAGCAAAGCAAGATATGGAGAGCAGGGCAGAGCCGCAGGTGAGATGGGAGTAGAGCAGAGCCACAGAATGTGGACAGCAGAGCAGAGCGGAACCACAGGTTGCAGTGAGCAGAGCAGAGCCGCAGGATGCGGCTAGCAGAGCCAAGCAGAGCCACAGGTAGTGGCGAGCAGAGCAGAGCCGTAGGAAGCGGCGAGCAGAGCAGAGCCACAGAATGCGGAGCAAAGAGCAGAGCTGCAGGTTGCAGAGCAAAGAGCAGAGCTGCAGATTGCAGAGCAAAGAGCAGAGACGCAGGTTGCAGAGCAAAGAGCAGAGTGGCAGGTTGTGGAGCGAAGAGCAGAAGGAGTGAACACAAGGAAACACACAGCGGGATAGGAAAGGCTACAGACAGGGATACAAACGGACACAGGTATAGGACTTGGTTCAGACAGGATCAGGTACAGGATAAGGTACAGGAGCAAGGATTCAGACCAGGGTATGCAGCCCCCTGGCAAGGCAGAAGTGAGAGACACAGGACACAGGTACAGGTCAGGGTACGAAGCCCCCCCCTGGGCGGCTGAAACAAGAGACACAGCAAGACAGGACCTGGCAGCTCAGCAGCAAGACACTAACTGAGAAAGTACATTGCTCAGGCATCCCCCTAGGGGTGAGGAAGCCTTAAGTACCTGAGGCCTCTTGGCAATTGGTTGGGAACACCTAAGGAAGGTACACACAGTCTCTATAAGAAACAGGAAGTGCTGCCGCCCTAAGCATACAGCCAGGAAGTATACAACAAGCAAGGATATGAGGCCCAGAGCACGGAGCCGGCAGAGGACAGAACTGACAGCATGGCCCAGAGTGGTGAGTAAGACAGGAGATGGGAAGACATGCAGTGATGCTGGCAGGGATGTTACAAGTAAGTAATAAAAAATGCATTAAAACATTCTCTCTCTCATATTATTCTGGTATAGGTAATCTTCATTGACCTAAAACAGGAAATGTTTATTCTGATTTTATGTCAGATATTGATAAAAACATGCATGTGTGTCTTTTTATATAGTGTATGTAAGCTTCTGGTTTCAACTGTATGCTTAGACTATAAATTGACTGGGGAAGTATGGGATTCAGCTATTCTTTGCACTAATTAAAAACAGTCTTGGAAAGATGGGTGGATAGGGCATCGGAAGAAGGCACAATGTAGACTATACTGTACAGAGGTGGGGAACTTCCGGCACACAGGACGTTTAATGCCCACAATGTCATTTTCTCTGGCCCCCATGCTTCATCTGCCAACTCCACTTTGGCCACCTCGGGCATTTTAATTCCTCCAAACACTGCGAGCATGCGCAAGAAACATTTACAACTGAGCGCTGCATGCAATGGAGAATTAGTCCTGCTGCTGGTGAGTGCCAGTGTAAGAACGTTCTTTGTGGGCAGAGCCACTGTCTCCTTTGATATATATGCACCAGCCCCACTGTCTCCTATTTGATGTATGCCTCAGCTTCACTGTCTGCTATGTAATGTATATACACAAACCCCACTGTCTCCTATGTGTTGTTTATGCACCAGCCCCAGTGTCTATGTAATTTGTAATTTGTCATTTGCAAATGGAAACATGAGAAGCATTAGAATGAAACTGAAAGGGAGAAGATACAGATTAGAAAACACTTTTTGACAGTGGGTTGGGCACGATGACCCTAAAGGTCCCTTCCAAGTCTAACATTCCATGATTCTAATGTATAGACCAGTCTCACTGTCTCTTATGTGTTGTATATGCACCAATCCCAGCATCTCCTTTATGATGTATACAGCAGTCTTGGTGTCTCCTATGTGATGTATAAAGCAGACCCTCTTGTTTGAATTTTATAAATGTAATGTGATGAATTTCCCACTGTAAGCAGATAAGCAGTGTAATATAGTATACATCTGTGTTCAGAACAACTTACTGCTTCTGTAAGGTAGCGCAGGCTGGTAGCTGTGGACAAGGAATTGTCTGTGGTGCAGCGGCACATTACATGATTCTGGAGGTTCTGGCTGGGTGTCTGGACTTGTGCTGTGAGGGTGCTATGGTAATGCAGGCTGCATGTAACCGATGGTGCTGATTTGCCTGGACCAGATGTTTCACAGTTCAATGTGGTAGACCACCACTCAAAAATAAACTCTTTACTGAAAGGGTATTTGGTAGGGGATATATACTAGGGATAGCGGGTACAAAATCTTATGAATATTTTCTTTACAACTCAAAGCTTTTTCCCCATACAGTTTCTTTCCTTAGTAGTTTACTCCAAGGTTCTCTATGTCCACTGTTTCTCCCTATTTCACCACAACCCAGCTTTAATATAACATTCCTAACCAACAAGTGTTCTCATAGAATTTTAGAGTTGGAAGAGACCTCCAGGTTCTTTGTGCCAAACCCCCTGCTCAATGCAAGATTCACTAAACCATCTCAGACAGATGTCTGTCCAGCCTCAGTTTGAAGACTTAATTTGAAGGAGAATTCACCACCTCTCGTGGCAGCCTGGTACACTCATTAATCACCTTAACTGTCAATTATTATTTTTTTTAATATCTAATCTGTATCTCCTCCCTTTAAGTTTCATTCCATTGTTTATCATGTTTCCATGTTCAAATGAGAATAAGGATGATCCCCCTACAGTGACATCCCTTCAGATATTTGTAGGCAGTTATTAAGTCTAAGCCTTCTTTTTTAAAAGCTAAACATTACCAGATCCTTTATCCATTCCTCGTAGGACATACTTTGCAGTTCGCTCACCATCCTGGTAGCACTTCTCTGAACTTGCTCCAGTTTTTCAATGCCTTTTTTCCAAATGTGGTGTTAAGAACTGAACACAGTATTCCATATGAGGTTTGACCAAGGAGGAGTGGAGGGGAATAATTACTTCACATTATCTAGACTATATGCTTCTCTGAAAATATCCCACAACTGTTTGCTTTTTTTGCTGCTGCATCATACTGTTGACTCATGTGCTGTCTGGGATCTATCTGTATACCCACGTCTTTTTCACACATGCTGTTGCTTAGTTCTATTCCTCCCATTCTGTAGATGTAATTTCTTTTCTTTCTCTGTCTTCTATAGTATGAGCCTTCCCTCCTAGCTTTGCATCATCTGAAAATTTGATTAGTTTACCTTCAGTTCCCTTATCTAGATCATTTATAAAAATGTCGAACAACACTGGGACCAGGTCAGAGCCTGTGTAAGCATTTATTACCACTCTTTGATCACTGACTCAGTTATGAATCCAGCTAACTGTAGCCTTGTCAATCCCATCAAATGCTTTGCTGAAGTCAAGATATATTATATCTACAGCATTTCCCTTTTTCACCCAGTCAGTGATTCATCATAGAAGAAAATTAAATTAGTCTGGCATGACTTATTTGCTACAAACCCATGCTGGATCTGATTAATTGCTGTATTGTCACCTAAGTACTGCATCCTCTTTTCCCTTCTGCTTGCCAGTATGGCCAGTAAAGGTTATGTTCTGGAACTCCTGTTACCTTCTAGCATTATAAGCTTAGGGTCTCTTGGCTAGGTGTGCTCTCCTAGAACCCGTTTCCAGAAGGTCAATCTGTCTTAGTCACTTATGCTCTGGATCTCACTATCCCTTTTTTTTGGTCTACTCTCACTTAAGGTAACCCCAGAATGCGGCACTGATCACAATGGACCTTTTGATCCACTCACTATGCACTTCAGGCCTTATCTGACTCTGACAGGAAATTGTCACCTTCCCTGTAACCCATCCCTTTCCACTCTGGGCTAGTCACAAACATCAACTTTAGCTGTCCCTATAGTCAAACTATACATATTACTAAAATTACCAACGCACATCACAATTCACATTATACATCACAACATAGCACATCACACAACAATAAAACTTGCTGCTTCAAGAAGGAAACGTGGTCAGCATGGCCTTACCCTTACACTATCAGTTAATTACAAAGCTTATCATTGCAATGAGTCAACTGCGCTCCAGACCGACCCAAACCTAGAAAAGTAGTTGCAAGTAGCAGCATCAACAATACCACCCAACACCACAAACTCACCAAAGAGAAGTTCCAACCATCGCATTATGGGCGAGTTTTTGCATTGTTTAACCAAATATAGCAGGATCATTTTCAATTTGATTATTTTGTATGCCCTTAAAATTATGGCATAAATATTGAAATGGACACCAGCAGAAAAAAGATTCCCCAGGCTTGATATAGTATATGACCAGCACTAACTAGAGTGTTAATTGAATGAATTAACTGTTGTGCACTGTTGCTGTAGACATACAGCATATACAAAGACTATGTAACAGCAATCTGAAACATTATATACATTAATTCCATTACTGCTACATATGTACAAACATGAGGTTCTTTGCACAGATTTAATCAAAGTATATGAAATCCAATATAACTGGAACCCATGCTTCCCCAGTCCATTTGAGGCACAGATAGTGGTGAGTTATATATGGTAATATAGGGTGCCATCTACAAGAGATCGCAATATTGGTTGCAGATGGGCTCACACACTTTGACCAAAAGTATGCAAAGACATATTATTTCATGTCACCCGATTACTTGTAGTTATGTGATTATTTTCTTCCAATATGACTGAGAAAAAGTAATTTATAGCAATATTATGCTACCGTCAACAAATTTGTGTTACTGGAAAAAAAACAATGGAAGCAGGATCTTGTTTATGACTTAACTAAGATATGTGGGTGTTAAGCAGGTAAATAACGAATGTCAGGAGTCAGCATTTATATCACTCTACAGCAGTGATCTCCAACCTGTGGCTTTCTTGCAAAACTACAACTTCCAACATGCCTAGACAGCTTCCGGTTGTCAAGGCATAATGAAAATTGTTGTTCTCCAGATTTTGCAGATCAATAGAATGGAGATCACAAGTTTACAGCACCAAATACAAGAACAAAAAAAAAAAGAAATTACTTTAAAAAACACAAATTATGAATTGGGTCCTACATACTGTATACACATAAAAAACCTGTGGCTTTTGAAAGGTGTTACACCTTTTGTTGGATTTCCTTTCATAAGAACTGTGTAATTCTACTACCCCTCCTTACACTCATAGAAAAAATAGCAAAATAAAGTAAGGGGGTACTGCTAAAAAGACATGATACCTTTCTATATAAAGAATGGAGGGTATGAAGGATGCAGAGCAAAGGGCCATGACTGTAGGCTACTTTTCCAAATGTCCTGGACCTTTCCATGGCGTTTTGGACATAAGGGAGACCTCGCAGATTCCAGGAAGTGATGTCAAATCTCTTGGGTGTCTCCAAAATATTCTAGAAAGTAGGAAACTTCCAAAATTATCCATAGCTAGATGAAGCCCCAAAGTTCAAATGCACATTAAGAGGGCTTAAAATGGAACGTGGATGGGTGCTAGCAAGGGGGATTCTGCTGAGGCCTGGGAAAGTGGAGTGGCCACTGTGAAAATTTCTGCTGTCTCCCATGCATGGATACTTGAAAGTTGGCAAATATGACAGGAGCCCACATAAATAATCAAATTACAAATGTTCTAGCTTAGAAAAGCCACAGATTTATTTCAAGTAGTGTTGTGCCTGAAATCTCAACTTTACAGAAACATTTGCCAAATCTGCACCGGTTCTGGGCTTAGCACTAAACTACGACTCATATATTTGGGGTATTATTAGGTTTTAACCATTGACTTGGTTGCCACTTTTGCAAAAACAGCTGCCTTCACAAAACAGAAATTAGAGCCAATATCCATTCCAGCAAAACTATTAGTGTCATTTGGTTTTGAGTTGCTAATATGTGGCCATTTGGGAGGTATTTTTTATTCTTAAATTAACAGACTTCTTTTAATTATTCCATATAGGCATTCATGGGATATAAAAAGTGCCAATTCAGCTCACCACTCCTGTGCTGGAGATAAGTATCGGAGGAAACTTCCCGGGTAGACAGTCTGTGGTCTGGATGTGGTGCTCGGAGTATGCCCTGGTGTGGCTACCAGGTCAAATAGATCTCAATGGTCACAAAAGGGATGTTCTCCAGCACCAAAGTAAAATAGTTAACACTTAGCCTTTAATCATATAGGATAAAAAAAATTGGCAGAATATGGATATATATAAAAAAATCCATAATTTTGACGCGTTTTGGGTAAGAGTTTTCCTACCAGAAACGCGTAAGCATTACTTTTTTTAACATATTTCCAATCTGCCCTATATGATTAAAGCTAACTAATAATTACTTTCCTGTAGTGCTGGAGAACATCCCTCTTTAGGCCTGTGAGAGGCATACATGGGACCTGGGACCATGGGACATGGGAACCGATGTCTTCAAAAGTGAACAGCATACAGCGGGTTATATTTTATCTTTAACAACCTATTCTAACTAAAAGGCAAAGGGTTCATCAGATGAGAGCTCCGCACACAGCTAATCATTACAACACTGACATGGAAGGCAGGAATGTGTATACATGGCACATTCGCATTCATTTCAATTTCTCATGGAGATGATCAGCAATTATTCAAAACACAGAAAAATGGCAGCTAGGCCTAATTCTGACAAAAAAAATTTCCCATCAGCTGGCTGCAAATGTTTCCTATGTATTTCAGTTATGACGCCACAACAGGGCCTTATCCCCCTAAACGAAAAAGTCAGTGATGTCCTATGGTTGAATAGTGCCCTATGTGGTACCTTTTAGTAGTGCCCTAGAAATAAAGAATATGGGAAAGCAATGTAACTGCTCTGAAAGATTTAATGGGGGTCACATTCTTTTTTTTCATTATTATTTTAGGAGACTATGCCGTTCAAGGATGAAAAAAAATATCCCAAGCCTCAGAACTGGAAAACATGAAGTCAATTGGTACTGGTCTATATAAATGTGCACATCTAAAGCAAATATGAGGCTAGGGAGCTTTGGGACAAAAGCCCATTTGGGCTTCTTTTGATCTTACAGACAGCATAATTCTGGGAAGAGAAAGCTGTTTACTGATCCAATAGACAATGTCGTAATAGTGTTTACTAATCCATGGAACAAAGACTTGGATATGGCAGGAAGAAAAAAATATATAAAAGAATTCTCCTATTTCTCTGTATTTCTCTACACATGTTCAAAGTTGTCAGGTTCAGTTCTAAAATGAGACATTTGTTAATGATTTTGACATTCTGAATTCAAATCAGAAAAAGTTTTCCTTTTACTGCTACATACAATGAGTACGGAAAGTATTCAGACCCCTTAAGATTTTTCACTCTTTATTTCATTGCAGCCATTTGATAAATTCCAAAAAGTTCATTTATTTCTCATTAATTTTCACTTTGCCCCCCATCTTGACTAAAAATACAGAAATGTAGTAATTTTTGCAAATTTATTAAAAAAAGAAAAACTGAAATATCACATGGTCATAAGTATTCAGACCCTTTGCTCAGTATTGAGTAGAAGCACCCTTCTGAGCTAGTACAGCCATGAGTCTCCTTGGGAATGATGCAACAAGTTTTTCACACCTGGATTTGGGGATCCTCTGCCATTCTTCCTTGCAGATCCTCTCCAGTTCCGTCAGGTTGGATGGTGAATGTTGGTGGACAGCCATTTTCTGGTCTCTCCAGAGATGCTCAATTGGGTTTAGATCAGGGCTCTGGCTGGGCCAGTCAAGAATGGTCACAGAGTTGTTCAAAAGCCACTCCTTTGTTATTTTAGCTGTGTGCTTAGGGTCTTGTTGGAAGGTGAACCTTCGGCCAAGTCTAAGGTCCAGAGCACACTAGAAGAGGTTTTCATCCAGGATGTCTCTGTACTAGGCCGCATTCATGTTTCCTTCACTGACGATCAGTTGTCCTGTCCCTGCAGCTGAAAAACACCCCCATAGCATGATGCTGCCACCACCATGTTTCACTATTGGGATTGTATTGGGCAAGTGATGAGCAGTGCCTGATTTTCTCCACACATACCGCTTAGAATTATCACCAAAAAAGTCTATCTTCGTCTCATCAGACCAGAGAATCTTATCTCTCATAGTCTGGGAGTCCTTCATGTGTTTTTTTAGCAAACTCTATGCGGGCATTCATATGTCTTGCACTGAGGAGAGGCTTCCGTCGGGCCACTCTGCCATAAAGGCCCGACTGGTGAAGGGCTGCAGTGATAGTTGACTTTGTGGAACTTTCTCCCATCTCCCTACTGCATCTCTGGAGCTCAGCCACAGTGATCTTGGGGTTCTTCTTTACCTCTCTCACCAAGGCTCTTTTCCCACGATTGCTCAGTTTGGCTGGATGGCCAGGTTTAGGAAGACTTCCGGTGGTCCCAAATATCTTCTATTTAAGGATTATGGAGGCCATTGTGCTATTAGGAACTTTGAGTACTGCAAAAATACTGTTGTAACCAGATCTGTGCCTTGCCGCAATTCTGTCTCTGAGCTCCTTGGCAAGTTCCTTTGCCCTCATGATTCTCTGACATGCACTGGTCTGACATGCACTGTGAGCTGTGAGGTCTTATATAGACAGGTGTGTGCCTTTCCAAATCAAGTCCTATTAGGTTTATTAAACACAGCTGGACTCCAATGAAGGAGTAGAACCATCTCAAGGAGGATCACAAAGAAATGGACAGCATGTGACTTTAATATGAATGTCTGAGCAAAGGGTCTGAATACTTATGACCGTGTGATATTTCAGTTTTTCTTTTTTATTAAATTTGCAAAAATTACTACATTTCTGTTTTTTTTCAGTCAGGATGGGGTGCAGACTGTACATTAATGTGAAAAAAATTAACGTTTTTGAATTTACCAAATGGCTGCAATGAAACAAAGAGTGAAAAATTTAAAGGGGTCTGAACACTTTCCGCACCCACTGTATAATTAATGCAGAAAAATTTCAATACTTTGAAACATTATTATTTTTGCAAATATAAAGATGCAAAATATTTTTGTCATGCTGTGATGGTCTTCGGTAAGGAATGGGGCCTCAAACTGTCATTGGAACTGGGACCCTAACTATGCCTGTCATGGGGGTACTCATGAAGGTAAAGAGGCCCGAGTCTCTGACCCTACTATGCTCCTGTTAAAACCCAGTTCTGTCCCCTCCTCCACCACATGAGGCATGGGACAGAAATGTAATGTAAACAAGACACAAAAGACAAAACAGGGATAACAGAAAACCTCTTTCATACAAAAGCACTAACCAACAATATGCAGGAGGATATGGACAGGGATGAATAAACTAAACAGGAACAGAGACCAGGAGATAAACACTCACGTACTACAGCAAACCACAACACTTCTACAACAACTCTACTCCAAACACTTAGCTTTAGCACACAGCACAGGAAGACAAATCTTTCACTGGCAGGAAGAGGTAATGACCATATCAGAAGCAACTGAAATGAAGCTGCATGTTTCTAACCAGCATAGAATGGATTGTTAACCTCTTCAACACCAGAAGAAACTAAATCTATTTAATATGGGACACAAATCACACCATCTCTAAAAATGACCTGAGATTCATTATCCAACGTTACCGTCTAACTCCAGGTCTCCCCGAAGGACGTGACACCCTTGTGACAATATTGTTATGCCAATTTTATGATCATTATTTAGAGGAAGCAACAAGTCATATCACTAAAACTTGTTTAAACACTCTTGTGAATTATAAACAGTTAAGAAAATGCACTACAAAATTTGGTTCTTATTCTGACTGTCACGGATCCACCCCTCAGTGTGTCTGGGATATAGTTACTGACAGCTCAGCCATCCAATCTGTACAGGGGCGTACTGAAGCTGTTGGATGCTTTGATTAACAGCTCAGTCACCCTGTCTGATGCAGGGGCCTGCTGAGCTGTCAGTTGGTTGATTGACAGCTCGGCTGTCCAATCTGAGACTGGGAGGCGCTGTCTGTCTCCAAGTGTTCATTATCCCGGGTGATTGCCAGGCTCCTTAACTGAGCTTTCTGCCAGATCTCTTTCAGACGTACATTCAGCTAATTGTGGTTTGTTCTCTCTGTGTCTTGCATTCTGTATGTCGATCTTTTGTTGACTGACCTTGGACCTCGTTCTGACAATCTGTCTGTTTAACCCCTTCTGTTCTGATCTGCAGTGAGAAGTGACTTGCACTCCTGTATCAGATCATCTCTTACAATTGCCCAACAGTAATGCCTTGATCTTGGCAATATCTTGGGAATGTAAGAAATTAATCTTTAAGGACATGTTACAGTCAAGATCCTTATTTTTGAGACAATTTTCCAGCAACTCTACTTAGGTATCTGCTATTGAGTTTCCCAAAAAATTAAGCTACCACTAATCCAAATGCTACCCATGCAGTCTTTTCCTAGCCTTGCAACAAACAGAGAAACTCCTCATCCTGAAGAAGATTATGAATCTGAGGTCCACTAAAGACTCATTTATCTTTGCTTCACTCAACCTTTGAGATTTATCAATGAGACACTTTTGTTTTTGCATTTTTATCCATTGCCCTTACAAATTTCTACATTAGGCCCAACTTAATATGTAATAGTGGTCAACAAGCGTTTTGAATGCAGGACATTTTTACTCTCTGGCTGAAGTGAATGTTAGAGAGGCCAGTCTCTTTTATTGAAGTAATATTCTCTTGCGTGACTGTCCCAATCACACAGAAAGTAGTAGTACTTTGTGTATTCACCCTGACCCTGGAGACCAACTAAGAGGGCAACCACCTTTAAGTCACCACAGAGGGGACACAAATATTGGTCATAGTTCAGGCACCTCAACAGCTGTTCCATGTTTTCATAGGTTCCTTAATGTGGTCTGCATAACTAACTGGAATTGAAGGCTTGTTTTGGACGAATCAATAAAGAGCCTCTGTTCCTCTGGATTATGACTTAAGGTACCTTCACACGAAACGACGCTGCAGCGATAGCGACAACGATGCCGATCGCTGCAGCGTAGCTGTTTGATCGCTGGAGAGCTGTCACACAGACCGCTATCCAGCGACCAACAATGCCGAGGTCCCCGGGTAACCAGGGTAAACATCGGGTTGCTAAGCGCAGGGCCGCGCTTAGTAACCTGATGTTTACCCTGGTTACCAGCGTAAAATGTAAAAAAAACAAACAGTACATACTTACATTCGCGTCCCCCGGCCTCCGCTTCCTGCACTGACTGACTGACTGAGCGCCGGCAGTAGCAGGGCACAGCGGTGACGTCACCGCTGTGCTGTGCTTTCACTTTCACTTTGCGGCGCTCAGTCAGTGTGGGAAGCAGACGGCGGGGGATGCGAATGTAAGTATGTACTGTTTGTTTTTTTTACATTTTACGCTGGTAACCAGGGTAAACATCGGGTTACTAAGCGTGGCCCTGCGCTTAGTAACCCGATGTTTACCCTGGTTACCAGTGTAAAATATCGCTGGTATCGTTGCTTTTGCTGTCAAACACAACGATACACGGCGATCGGACGACCAAATAAAGTTCTGAACTTTATTCAATGACCAGCGACATCACAGCAGGATCCTGATCGCTGCTGCGTTTCAAACTAAACGATATCGCTAGCGAGGACGCTGCAACGTCACGGATCGCTAGCGATATCGTTGCAAAGTCGTTTCGTGTGAAGGTACCTTTACAGTATCTTCAAAGCTTTCATTAAACTGTTAGTATTGTTGCATGTCACAAGATCACCCTCCTTGAATAAGTATTGGACAAGATCTTTGTCATGGTTGCGGAAATAGAAATCCGAACATCGCCCGCTAGGAGATTCCACTTATCTTGCCTGGAACCTAAAGGCCCCGTCACACATAGCGAGATCGCTAGCGAGATCGCTGCTGAGTCACAAGTTTTGTGACGCAACAGCGACCTCAGTAGCGATCTCGCTATGTGTGACACGTTACGTACCAGCGACCAGGCCCCTGCTGTGAGATCGCTGGTCGTGTCGGAATGGCCTGGACCTTTTTTTGGTCGTTGAGGTCCCGCTGACATCGCTGAATCGGTGTGTGTGACACCGATCCAGCGATGTCTTCACTGGTAACCAGGGTAAACATCGGGTTACTAAGTGCAGGGCCGCGCTTAGTAACCCGATGTTTACCCTGGTTACCAGCGTAAATGTAAAAAAAAACAAACAGTACATACTCACCATCTGATGTCCGTCAGGTCCCTTGCCGTCTGCTTCCTGCTCTGACTGAGTGCTGCCGTACAGTGAGAGCAGAGCACAGCGGTGACGTCACCGCTGTGCTGTACTTTCACTTTCACTTTGCGGCGCTCAGTCAGTGTGGGAAGCAGACGGCAAGGGACCTGACGGACATCAGATGGTGAGTATGTACTGTTTGTTTTTTTTGGTAACCAGGGTAAACATCGGGTTACTAAGCGCGGCCCTGCGCTTAGTAACCCGATATTTACCCTGGTTACCCGGGTGCTGCAGGGGGACTTCGGCATCGTTGAAGACAGTTTCAACGATGCCGAAGTCGTTCCCCTGATCGTTGGTCGCTGGAGAGAGCTGTCTGTGTGACAGCTCCCCAGCGACCACACAGCGACTTACCAACGATCACGGCCAGGTCGTATCGCTGGTCGTGATCGTTGGTAAATCGCTATGTGTGACGGGGCCTTAAGTCTGAGTCGTGAGAAGTGAGTAGTGAGAGGGAGTTGTTAAATTACACCAAACGCCCTCTTCTTCCTCACTTGAGTCGAATGAAAATTTTTATGGTGCTGTTGGCAGTTCTTCTGTATGTGGTACTGGGCATATTGCAAATGTAATGTTTGGATACTGTAAAGTCCACTTCTTCTTCCTGTAAACAACTTTCCTAATGGGGAGCACCATGCAGAAATACAATTTGCAGTGTGGCTCTCTCCAATCATCGGGACTGCAAAATGTTTAGATTGCCTCTTCCCATGCAACCACTGGGTAAGATGTGATGCACATCTATTACAGCATATGTGTGGAGCCCGACTCTTGTCCTGATCTCCTATTTTCAAGCCAAAATACAGGATGTATGTTTTTGGTACTCAACTTTTGCCTTCCTGATGAAAAAGTGACTTCCCCATATATGTAGCAAAAACTATCCTCTTTGGTAATGACATTTTTTTAAAGTGGGCTTTAAAAACACATGTCTTTGGACAGGCCTATCAACTCACTTCACTAATCTAACTCTTCCCTGTCCCCCCTTTCTAAAGTATCCTCAGAATCTGGTCCCTCATATTCATTTGTCTCCACATCCTCTATGCACCCAATAGCATTAACATACATAGATTTTGGCTAATGACTTCCGCTCATTCAGTTTGATATTAAAAAAAACAACAATTTATTATAATGATGTCTGGACCAAACATGACAAGCACTTTTTATCTATTATTTCCCCCCATTTGCTTATAAGATTGTAATATTGCAAGCAGGGCCATCATTCCTCTTGTAACTGTTGAACTATGTGTTAACTTATAATGTCTTTATTGTCTGTACATGTCCCCGCTTAATTGTAAAATGCTGTGGAATATGTTGACGTTATATAAATAAAATGTTTTATTATCACAGCCTCTATCACTTCTCTTGGATGGGGATACTCGGCTCTTGGCTCCTTGGGATCCATATTTGGAGAATATTGTAGGACTGCTGTGGCACGGAGTCAGATTGCCAACAGTAGATGCAAGCAGGAAATAGCCATGGATTCTCTGAAGGACTTTTTCCTGATAAAAAGACTATTTATAATTTAATTGCACCAATAAAAGATTCATGCTGAAACGATAGAAAGAAGGAGGGGAGACAACATCAGTGAGCAGGCAGATACCATCACAAGCACCGCAGGAACACTTCAGTAGGGTAAAGTTATAACTTATGTCAACACTAAGAAGGTCAGTGAACTGAGGTGTGAGCCGCACTGCGGAGTCCAAACTGGATCAGGACATATCCCTTTAAATTAAAATAAAAAATCCCCCAGTATATGCTTTCCCTACTATTCGGTCATAAAGATCACTGCTTAGGTGTGGCTTGGCCGAGCATGTGAACGGCCAGACTATGGGAGCGCTCGGGACATCCACCTGCATTCTACTCCACTGGGCCCACTGGAATCTGAAAACCAGGTCTAATACTTACCCGAATGTCCCCTACTTCTAGCGATACTGGTGAATGGCATCTTGAGGGCCGGTGAAATCAGAAGGAAACAGCAGGAAGTGCCATCCCCAACAAGCAAAGAAATCCAAGATGGCGCCAGTTCGTCTTCAGCAGCAGGTACCAGAGTGGGAAAAGCTGTGGCAGCCAGCGCAGTGGGGAAATTGGCCAGTTTTGCCAGAATGGCACAAGGCAGAAAAGTCTCTCCCCCAACACAGCCACCCACACCACCTGGGCAAAAGGCTGATCAGCATATAGGGCCTATAGGGGAGTCTAGAGACTGAGATGTACATATTGCCGGTGTCCCTATAGTTCTACAGCCTCAAACAGGAGCTGAGCAGGATGATCCAGACCAGCATATTACTGAACCTACACTGAGGGATGCCTTAATGGCGGTAACATATTGTAGGTCTGCTATATCCTCAATTAACAACCAAATGGGCCTGCTGAAGGATTAATTCTGATACATGGGACAGACTCTGCAGAAACTGTTTGACCGTACCTCAGCAGCAGAAGGGAGAATCAGTGACTTGGAGGACAAAATACCTCAAATGGAACAAGACTCCTCCAGACAAAATGAGCAGATCTCAGCCCTACTTGCCAAAGTAGACAATGTGGAAAACAGACTCGAAGGTGCACGAAGAAAAAACGTAAAGTGGACCCACTGGACCGTGACTACGATCCCCTCATGGACGAGCTGACCAGGTGGACCGCCCCCTATACAGGGAGAGTTAGGGGCAGGCCCGTGAGGGACTATCGCCTCGGAAGCTGGGGAAAACAATACAGATAAGGACCAAAGATGACGTGGGACCAGGAGAAACACCGAACGAGCGAGATAGGTAGAGACACGGGACTGAGGACAGGAGTGCAGAGATGCAGGACAGTATAGACAGAGGCTGCAGGGACACAGGACCGTAAAGGAGCAGGACAACTATGATAGGTGGCTAACGAAACTGGACTGCAGAGACCCACAGGGACACAGGACTGGCGGTACAGGGAGAGCAGGAGCACTGGAACGCTGGGACTTAGGGAAGCAGAGACACAGGTATGGCGCTGGAAGAAATAAAGAGAACCAGGATCTGGAGAAACAAGGACTACACGGAAGCAACGAGGGGCCAAGAGCACTTGCAACCACAAATGATCTACAGGCATAGAGGGAGAGAGGAGAGCAGCTTACATACCGGCACGACGCAGCACTTCCGGGTGAAGGTCCTCCAACACGATCGAGAGGACGAGAAGGAGCACCAGCAGGAAGATCAAAGGTGCGCACGCGCAGTGCCGAATCTGGTGTGCGCGCGCGCCCGACGGGCAGGAGCGGCCGGGAGCGAGCGCAGAAAGGAGGTCATCGCAGGAGAAGAGGCGTGCCGGAACACCGAAGACAGGTGAGTATGACAGGGTGCGGAAGGCGGCAGCGACAGCGGCATGACAGTACCCCCGTCCTTACGTCCCCCTCCTTTCTTAAGGCTGGAAAGAAACCTAGCTAAAATACGAGGAGCCTGAATGTTCTCCCGAGGCTCCCAGGACCTCTCTTCAGGACCGAAACCCTTCCAGTCCACCAAAAACAAAGTTCTACCCCTACGTTTTTTCATGTCCAAAATATCCTTTATCTCGAAGACATTATCTGCAGAGACAGGGGAAGGAGAAGACAAAGTCGAGGCATGAAATTGATTGAAAACTACAGGTTTAAGGAGAGAGACATGAAAGGAATTGGGAATACGAAGAGAGGCAGGTAACTTAAGCTTGTAAGAAACATTGTTAATACGTGCCAGAACTTCGAAAGGACCAATGTAGCGAGGACCCAGTTTGTGCGAAGGGATTTTAAGGCGAATAAATTTAGACGAAAGCCAGACCTTATCCCCTGGATGGAATATAGGAGAATCAAGACGTCTTTTATCTGCATGTCTCTTTCTCCTAAGCTGAGCTAATTCGAGAGCAGACTTGGTCTCCTGCCAGATCCTGGAGAATTCCCTAGACAGAAGATCTGCCGCTGGCACAGAAGAGACAGGAGGAACCGGTAGAGGAAGTCCAGGATGTTGTCCGTAAACGACAAAGAATGGAGACTTGGTAGAAGCTTCGCTGGTATGATTATTATAGGAAAATTCGGCCCACGGTAGTAAGTCGGACCAATCATTTTGATGAGCGTTGGAGAAGTGCCGGAGATAAGTCACCAGAATTTGGTTAGTACGCTCCACTTGACCGTTGGACCGAGGATGATAGGCCGAAGAGAAGTCTAGCGAGATGTTCATGGACTTACAGAGAGACCTCCAGAATCGAGCGGTGAACTGGACTCCTCGATCAGAAACGATATGCTGTGGTAGACCATGAATGCAAAAAATATGTTGAACAAAATTCTTCGCCAACACAGGAGCCGAAGGTAAACGCGGGAGAGGAATGAAATGAGCCATTTTAGAAAAACGGTCTACGACCACGAGGATGACGATGCAACCAGAAGAACAGGGAAGATCAGTAATAAAATCTATTGCAATATGTTGCCACGGAGTAGTAGGCACAGGAAGAGGATGCAGAAGACCTGAAGGCAACTGCTTTGGAACCTTGTTCTTAGCACAGGATGGACAAGACTCAACAAAACCTCGGACATCCTTCGAAAGAGTTGGCCACCAGTAATAGCGGGATAAGAGATTGAAGGTCTTCTTGAAACCGACATGACCCGCCAGCTTGGAGGCATGTCCCCAGAGTAGAACACGTGTCCTGTCCCTCTCAGAAACAAAGGTCTTTCCCAGAGGTAATGAGGTCAGAGCGACTGGAGCAACCGTGATGACTCTGGTCGGGTCAATGATGTGCGCAGTCTCCTCCACAGCATCCACCGGCGAGAAGGATCTGGATTGAGCGTCGGCCTTGAAGTTTTTCTCACCAGGCAGAAAGCAAAGTTCAAAGTCGAACCGAGCAAAGAATAAAGCCCACCTGGCTTGTCGAGGGTTCAGTCAGTGCGCCGAACGGATGTACACCAAATTCTTGTGGTCCGTATAGATTACAAAGGAATGTAGAGCTCCCTCCAGTAGATACCTCCACTCCTCCAGTGCCAGTTTGATGGCCAAAAGTTCTCTGTCGCCTATGGAATAATTTCTTTCTGAAGATGAGAAGATCTTGGAGAAGAAACCACAAGGCACAAGGCGACCAGAAGAGGACTTTTGAGAAAGCACGGCTCCAGCTCCGATAGCAGAAGCGTCAACCTCTAGGAAGAAGGGTTTATTTGCTTCAGGGCGATGAAGTACAGGAGCCGAAGCTTCTTTGAGAGAGGAAAGCCACAGCTGGCCAATGAAGAGGATCGGCGCCCTTCTTAGTTAGAGAAGAGATGGGGGCCGACAGGGAGGAAAAGTGAGGAATAAACTGCTGATAATAGTTTGCAAATCCAAGAAAACACTGGATAGACATCTCTTCGATGAGAAAGTAGATCTGCTGAAAACACAAGAATATTGTCCAAATATACCACAACACAGGTGTAAAGTAGGTCCCGAAAAATGTCACTCAGCTCTTGAAAGACTGCAGGAGCATTACATAGGCCAAAGGGCATTACCAAATACTCATAATGGCCGTCACGAGTGTTGAACGCAGTCTTCCATTCGTCTCCCGAGGGCATTCGGATCAAATTATAAGCTCCTCTGAGATCCAATTTAGTGAAGACACGTGCTCCCCGTAGACGGTCGAAGAGTTCCGGTAATAAGTAACAGTGGATACTTATTTTTAATTGTGATGTTATTGAGGCCACGATAATCAATGCAGGGTCGAAGGGAACCATCCTTCTTAGCAAAAAAGAAACCAGCCCCCGCAGGTGAGGAAGACTTTCGAATAAAGCCTCTGGCCAAATTCTCTTGGACATACTCGGACATGGCTAGAGTTTCGGAGGGAGACAGAGGATATATTCGACCTCTGGGAGGAGAGGAACCAGGAACAAGGTTAATCGGACAGTCGTAAGGACGATGCGGTGGTGGAACCTCAGCCTCCTTCTTGTTGAAGACGTCCGAAAATGAAGAATGAACCGAGGGCAGATTCGCCAGTCTAGGAGCAGATGGAGTGGTACAAGTAGGCTTGACGGGAAGTAGGCATCTGTTCTGACAAGACTGTCCCCAGGTTAGAACGTCTCCAGATTGCCAGTTGAGGGTAGGTTCATGATTCCTTAGCCAAGGAAGTCCTAAAAGAAACGGATGGGACAAAGACGGCCGAACATAAAAAGCCAACTTCTCATGATGAAGAGCTCCAATTTGAATCTCAACTTCCTCGGTGACTAAAGAAATGGACTCCCGCAAAGGCTGACCATCAACAGAAGCTATTTGTCTAGGAATCTCCAAGGACCTGACAGGAATCCCAAGTCTCTTAACAATCTCGAGTTGGACAAAATTCCCAGCCGCACAAGAGTCTACGTAAGCCTCCAGAGAGAAGTGACTAGACCCCAGGTGTACAATAACGGACAAGATTAGAGGAGGAGAGGAATCATAACTACCTAGGAAGACCTCTCTTACCTGTCCTAGGCGGAGGCGTTTCCCGGCTTCTGAGGGCAGGAACGCAGAAGATGAGAGGCACTACCGCAATAGAAGCATAAACTCTGTGCAAGTCTCTCCTTACGGCGAAGTTCAGCGGACTTGAGGCGATCCACCTGCATGGGCTCAGGAGAAAAAGAGGTAGAAACAGTAGTGGTTTGAGGGAAAGAAGCACCCCGAGTAGCAGAGGTCAAACGAGGAGACCTCCTCTCTCTGACAGCCTCATGAGAGTGCTCCTGGAATCGCAAATCAATGCGAGTAGCCAAAAAAATAAGGTCATCCAAAGTAGTAGGAGTATCACGCCCCGCCAGCTCATCTTTAATTCGGGAAGATAGACCTCGCCAAAACGCCCCCAACAATGCTTCATTGTTCCACCCTAAATCAGACGACAGTGTCCGGAAACGGATGGCGTACTGAGCCACAGAAAGGGTACCCTGGTGAAGGTTGAAAAGAGACTCTGTGGTAGAAACCAGACGGCCGGGTTCATCAAATACCTTGCGAAAGGTATCTAAGAAAAGATTACGTTGGGAAACCACCGGATCATCCCTCTCCCAGAGGGGGTTAACCTAGGCCAAAGCCTCACCTTCTAAATGGGAAACCACAAAAGCTACTTTAGCTCGATCCGTATGGTATAGCAGCTGAGACAACTCAAAGTGTAATTGACATTGAGAAACCCACGACATAATTTAGGATCTCCACTATAGCGGGGAGGTCTGGCCAGACGAGGAGAGGGCTGCGGAGCGGAGGCCTGGGTTGGAGCCGAAGCGGAACCCTGAAGGGAGAGAAGTCGATTGTCGACAGAGGCCATAAAATTCAAAATATGAGACTGAGTGTCCCGTTGTTGGCTAAGCTCCTGCTGAAGAGCCGCCAGCTGTGAGGCGTTACTAGGGTCAGTGGACTGTAAAGCTGCGAGACGAGACTCCATATTCTTTAGGAAGGACATGATTCTAGTCTGGTTCTCTCGCAAAAAAAGTAACTCCTTTTGGGTGGCGGAGACACCAGCGGGGTCCATGGCCTGTAGATACTGTGACGATGCATGAAGAAAAAATGTAAAGTGCTGCAGGGACACAGGACCGTAAAGGAGCAGGACAACTATGATAGGTGACTAACGGGACTGGACTGCAGAGACCTACAGGGACACAGGACTGGTGGTACAGGGAGAGCAGGAGCACTGGAACGCTGGGACCCAGGGAAGCAGAGACACAGGTATGGCGCTGGAAGAAATAAAGAGAACCAGGATCTGGAGAAACAAGGACTACACGGAAGCAGCAAGGGGCCAAGAGCACTTGCAACCACAAATGATCTACAGGCACAAAGGGAGAGAGGAGAGCAGCTTACATACCGGCGTGACGCAGCACTTCCGGGTGAAGGTCCTCCAAGACGATCGAGAGGACGAGAAGGAGCGCCAGCAGGAAGATCAAAGGTGCGCACGCGCAGTGCTGAGTCTGGTATGCGCGCGCGCCCGACGGGCAGGAGCGGCCGGGAGCGAGCGCAGAGAGGAGGTCACCGCAGGAGAAGAGGCGAGCCGGAACGCCGAAGACAGGTGAGTATGACAGGGCGCGGAAGGCGGCAGCGACAGCGGCATGACACTCAGAAGTGATAATGTAAGAATGATGGGAGTCCCTAAAAAATCTGAAGGAAATAATACTACTGAGTTTTTAAAAAGATGGCTGCATTCAAGTTTTGCTGCAGTATCTGTCCACGCTTTATGCCGTGGAGAGAGCTCACAAAGTACCCACTAGGTCACTGTCACTGGGGGCCCCTCCACGACCTGTCCTAACATAACTGCTCCATTAACATTACAGAGATGCTATTCTTAAAGCGGCACACAACAAAAGGGACATTTCTATTTATGGCCAAAAAACTAAAAAATTCCTTTTTCCCAGATTATTCCATTGAAGTTTTAAAATGAAGAGCAAAGTATCTAAATATAAAACACCACTTAAACAGCAAATTTCTTACTCTATGCTTTATCCAGCAAAACTCAGAGTGGCAGCTCATGGAGAGACTTTCCTCTTCAACCATCCTAAAGATACGCTTTGCTGGCTGGACCTGATATTATAGGATCCTAAATCTGGTCACATCTTTGGAAAATTCACTACCTCATGCTTGATCTGGCAAAATTCAAGGAGAGGGGAACTTTCTTCCTTGACCATCCTAAAGACCTATTCCATTGGCTAGATTTGAATGATCAAAGACCACAACACTGTGATGTTTCAGAATTTCTAAAGCCTGTTGCCATCAGAACTACTCTATAGTTTGTTGGAGTCATAACTCTTGCTAATTAACCCACGGCACAGTGGAACCACATATCCTTTTCTTATCCTCTTATTGCAGGCCCCCAAGGAATGACGTTTCCTACCGATCAAGTGTGTTCACTCTATGTCTGATTGCAGGATGAACTAGTGCCTTCTTTCATCTGCTTGTTTCAGATGGAAATGTCGACAGACTTATCGATTTAGACGAGCCAACCCCTTTAACAGTTCCCATCCAACACCATATCACATACATATTCATCTGCTTTGGTTTTTCCTAGAACTCCCAGTCAAATGAATCGAGCAGTTGCACACGTCTGACCAGCCGTTCCGTTCATTTCAGGGGGTGGTTAGAGATACAGGGCCCCTGTTCTCGGGATAAGTGGGAGTTCTACTTCTGGGACCCCCTGTAAATCTCATTGCCCCCTGAAATGAGTGGAGAAGCTGATTGGGCATATCTGCAGCTGCTCGAGTGTAAGGTAAAAGCTCACCCGGCAGATTTCTAAGCAGAATTTTGATGCAAACAGGTCCTTTCTTTGAACGGCTGCAGCTAAAAGCCACCATTCCGCAATCCTCATTGCTGTCTCCCATAGAGGTGAAAGTGAAGCATGAAGGAAGCGGCCACTGTGGATATTCAGCTGATTGTCGGTGTGGCTGTCAAACTTTTGCTTGAAAATCCACCATGTGAACTGGCACTAATAATTTTCCCATATGTTATGTATACGGGATAAGTATTAGGTCACTAGAATATGCCCTTTAAGACAGGAAACTGTACCTTATTGCAGGCAGGCAGACAAGCAGCAGTCAGTAGGGTGGAACTTAGTAGTTTGCAGGCAGGCAGCAGACAGAGATGGCGTCCAACTTTACATTGCATGAGCAGGGAAAGGGCATAAGAAGAGTAGCGGGTGGGTGGGCCAGCGGTTGGGCGAATGGGAGGTCGGATGGGGAAATGAGAGGTTAGACGGGCGAGTGGGCAGGTGCACCTCATCACTTTCGGCCCCTCATCTCCTGCATATAATGTGCTGCAAGGGCCCAGGGTGCAGCAGCAGATGAGGAAAAGAGGGTGCCCTGGCAGCGTCTGACGTTACTGATGCATAAGTAGCTGCGGCTGTGAGTGACTGGGGCCCTAGGGCCTGAAATAGCGAAGTAAAGTAATTAGCCTGAGCCCCAGCATGCCACGCAGTCTGTCAGTCTGTTTATGCAGTGGCTCGGGCTCTCCTGCCTCAGCGCACACAGCGCAGCGTGTCTCACCTGGTCCGGGCCCTCCCTCTTTGCTTCTGCTCACCAGGTCCCATACACCAGTAATGGCAGTAATGCCCTGATGGCGGCACTGCTGACAATGTTTATTTTCTCACATGGAATGTTAGAGGTTTTAGTGACACTGCCAAAAGATTACCTATTATCTTTCAAGGTTGTAAAGAATGCCACTGGACCCTCTAAGGCTCCAGGGTGAGACTGCAACTGCAGCATCCACTATATAGTTATGCTCCAAACTGATCCGCTCACCTATGTAATTAGAGAATAGGCCATGTGTCCATTGCCATTTCCCCCTGGCCGCAATTTGGCAGAGTTGCGTGTCTTGATAGGTAAAATATGAGCATGGTATCTTCAGGTTGGGAATGTGACTCACTATTATCAGAGTTATCACCAGCTAATATTTAAGCTGCTTAGTCGCTGATAATGTATCTCAGCGGTGATTCCATGATCATGCTTGTTACATGCTATATTGGTAGATTATTGCTGATTATCTTCATGAAAATATTTGTAATCAGTGAAAAGAACCTGGCGTTGGGTTTATGTAATCCTTTATGACTATTACACTTGGTTTTGAGAAGGGATTAGTAATTCTGAGAACAGGGAATGTCCATCTTTTTACTTCCCACATGCCAAACTCACTAATTTTGTAATATATTTTTATACCAGTCGTAGCTCTGCTTTTATGATACAGAGCTCCAAATCCTCTGCACAGGTACATGAGCCTGTCAGTGGGTTTCACAGTCGTAAACTGTCAATACTTGCTTTAAACGCTAGTAATTTTGCTTTTAAAAAATATCCCTATATGTTATCTAAGAAGCAGTGTTTTGTAAAAGATTTTATTTGACTGCAATGTCTGAAAATTATCTTGTAGGAGTCATGGAGTTGGTGCCACATGGCAGAAAAGTCACGATGGCCAGGCTCTTGATATTTTATGTCTAGCCCTTGTCTGCCAGTGTGCTACCGTCCGGGTCATGCACAGTGAGGCCTCTTTCAGATTTCAGTGTGACCGATATGTGTGGTGACAGTTTTCACACGTACCGGAATCACTTACACAGGTAGACCCATTCAAGTGAATAGGTCTGTGCACATGTCGGTGTGTTTCCACGGACTGTGTGTTCGTGCGCAAAATACGCTGACATGTCCGTTTTTCAACAGTAGCACGAGCCGCAAAATGTGCCGCACATGTGCACACTGATGACTGATGACACACGGATGACATCTCACTGTTATTAGCGGCAGCAGGTGTAGGCTGATGGGAGTAATAGTCCCATCAGCTGCCGCCTGCTCTCGCTGTTATCAGTTGAATATACCGCTCAACATTCTCCCCTGCTCGTGCTGATTGCCGATTCAGCACATAGGCCCCGATTCATTAAAACTGACATGAGCAACGTCAGTCTTCATGAGGGGGCTTGTTGAACTCAGAAGATCCTGATTCATTAAAAGTCGCACGAATATTATTCAGGAGCATTAGACAAATGACATGCACCTCTATGCGCCTCACAACTAATCTTACTCTTGTCAGGGACTGAAGTAAGCTTTCTGGCATAATGTACGCCACAGTCCATCATGGATTACATGAGCTATGGAGTCACCTCCAAATGCAGCCCAAACTGGCCAGGACTCTCCACAGTGCTTCAATGTTGCCCATTAGTCCAGTGAACCTGCTGCCATTTTTCTGCACCCCAGTTCACATGTTTTAAACCATAGTTTAGTCACTTGTTTCCGTGACCACTTCTGACCAGACTTCTCTGAAGAGTGGATGACTGTAGCTGGGGCTCTCCAGTTACTACCAGTCCTGAGCTGATGGCACTGCTGGACATCTTTCCATTTCGAATGGGAAGTAAGAATGACATGTCTTTCATCTGTTGCACTATACTTCCTTTGCTGACTACTATGTATTTGGTCCTCAATGTTGTCCATTTCTTGGTGTTTCTTCACAAAAAGCACATCTTGAAACTCAAAATTGCTTTGAAATCTTTGCCAAAGAGATCTTGCTGATGCATCATAACTACCTTCTGTGATATTGCTGTGCTCAGTCTTGCTATGCTGTATAACCTGTGACATGAAACTCTTAGGCTACTTTCACGCTTGCGTCGGTAGGGGTCTGTCGCTAAGCGTCGGCGCGACGTACTGACGCACGTTGTGGAAATTATGCAAGACGTAGGCTGCGGATGCAGTTTTTCGAAGCATCCACTGCCCATTCTGAAGTCCGGGGAGGAGGGGGCGGAGTTCCGGCCGCGCATGCGTGGTAGAAAATCGCAGACGCGACATACGAAAAAACGTTACATAGAAAGTTTTTTCGTGTCGACAGTCTGCCAAAACACGACGCTCCGTTGGCAATACAAGTCTATGGGAAAAAACGCATCCTGCAGGCGGATTTGCAGGATCCGTTTTTTTCCCAAAACGACGCATTGCGACGCACGTCACACGACGCAAGTGTGAAAGAAGCCTTATCTAACGTGAACTTTGTAGCAAAGTATGGTTGTTTGCATCCAGTTTTAGGCCATGTGTACACCTTCAGTATTTTTCGCATTTTTTTTCGCGTTTTTTCGCTATAAAAAACGTGATAAAAACGCCAAAAAAATGCTAACATATGCCTCCTATTATTTACAGGGTATTCCGCATTTCTTGTGCAAATGTTGCATTTTTTTCCGCGAAAAAATCGCATCGTGGAAAAAAAAACATGTTCATTAAAAATGCAGAATTGCGGGGATTCCGCACACCTAGGAGTCCATTGATCTGCTTACTTCCCGCACGGGGCTGTGCACACCATGCGGGAAGTAAGCAGATTATGTGCGGTTGGTACCCAGGGTGGAGGAGAGGAGACTCTCCTCCACGCACTGTGCACCATATAATTGGTCAAAAAAAAAGAATTAAAATAAAAAATAGTGATATACTCACCTTCGATGTCTTCCCGCCTCTCCGCTGCACGCTGCCGCTTCGGTTCCTATAGCTGGTGTGCGGTGAAGGACCTGTGATGATGTCACTGTCTTGTGATTGGTCGTGAGCGGTCATGTGACCGCTCACGTGACCGCGACGTCATGGAAGGTCCTGGCGCACATGTAGCGCCCCCACTGCCGCAGGGCCGAGGGGTACCCGGTACCGGGCCTCTAAGGCTCTGCTCTGGGGTTGTCACGGTGGCTAGACCCGGTCCGTGACCCTGCTGAGGGGCGTACAGTAATAGATGTGGATAGTAGTGGAGGTGCGGTGCAGTAAATAACGAGAACACCAGGTTGCAGTCTCTTTACCTCTTTACTGAAGGTCTCTGGGTCCTCAGTCCGGAATATGGTTCACCAGGCTGCGCAAGTCCGGCCGGTCCAATTGCACCTCCAGAGTTCTCTTTGCAGGTGGAAATCTGTGCCTTCCTGCTAGCGCTATGTGTTGTGGTCCTCCCCTGCTGTGCTTACGGGATAGTCCCCACAACTGTTGTGTCTGTTTCTCGTGTTCCCTCACAACTCGATTAGATGATGTTCTGCTAATCCGTCCCTCCCGGTGTTATGGTTGGGACGCACCCGTATGACGGGTAGGCTCGGAGCTCTTCCGGGACCCTAGAGTCGCCCCTCTCCACAGGTTGCCCCCTATGTCTTCTTAGGTGATTTAGGTGAGACAGCCCGCCTATGACTGACTGTCCTGCCGTTGGTTTGAAGTATTGCCTGAAGCTATATATAGAAATACTTCCTCGGCGTTCCGGCCGCCGGCTGTGCGCCTCAGTAGGATGTTGCCTCGGTCTTACAGCACGACTCCTACTGGTATTCTCCTTCTTGCTTTGATCTCGTTTCTCACTCAGCACAATATATCTAGCTTCTGATCCTTTCTTAGGGCACCGCCGCTATGCTGAGCAGGCACGGTCCCGTGACGTTCTTTCTCGTTGCCAGGCCTCTGTCAGGGTCCCAAACCTGACAGGGACCCTACCGAATCTTCCCCCACAACACCCTCTGCCACAAGGTGTTGCCTGGTTCCAACCCAGTCAGCTTTCTCTCTAACTTCCTGCCTGACCCCCAGTTTTACCAGTATGTGAGGAGTGGCCTAATGAATAGTACCCTTAGCTCCCCCTGGAGGCCCGACTGTGAAATGTATTGGTGTATGTGATACCTGGTCAGATGAACTCCTTCAGTGCCATCAGACGTACCATAGCTCCCCTTAGTGGCGGAACAACAGTACTGCAACGACCAGGACTCTGGGGCGCTGCACACACACCAGCTATAGGAAGAGGAACGGACGTAGCTGAGGAGATCGTCTGGGTGAGTATAAGCATTTTTTTTATCTTCTCTATTATTTTTAAACATTCTATCTTTTACTATTGATGCTGCATAGGCTGCATCTATAGTAAAAAGTTGGTCACACTTGTCAAACACTATGTTTGACAAGTGTGACCAACCTGTCAGTCAGTTTTCCAAGCGATGCTACAGATCGCTTGGAAAACTTTAGCATTCTACAAGCTAATTACGCTTGCAGAATGCTAAAAAAACCGCGAAAAAAACGGAAAAAAAACGCAAAAAAAAAAAAAAAGCGGATTTCTTGCAGAAAATTTCCGGTTTTCTTCAGGAAATTTCTGCAAGAAATCCGGACGTGTGCACATACCCTTAAACCTCCTACACAACTGCTTCAGTTTTAGTTAATTACTTTGTTTCTATTTACATATGAAAATGATGATCATTATCACTTGATTAGTGTAATTGGTTACTGGTACACCTGACTATAATCCTACAAAATCCCTGACTTTATGCTAGTGTACCAAGAAGAAGTGATGCTGTTTTGAAGACACCAAATATTGATTTGACTTAGATTTCTCATTTGTTCATTCACTTTGCTTTTTTGTTAGTTGATAAAAATAAACTATAATTACTACTATTTTTAGAAAGCATTTTTACTTCACAACAATTTTTCCTCATCTGCATAAAACGTTTGCACAGTGGGATCAACATCTATCTCGAGAATGGGGCTCTATTGCATGCCGCAGTCACTGGAAAGGGAGTCAGGATTAGCATATAAAGAAATGGGAATTCCCACACCTCTGCAGTGACATCAGCGTGCTTTGAAGTCCCTGTTCTCTGGATTGACCCAGGTCCCATTGCTAATACCTGCATTTTATTATATATTTAAGACATATCCTACAAATATGCCATCTACTATATAATTGTCTAAGGATCACTTCCGTCTGTCTGTCTGTCATGGAAATCCCAAGTCGCTGATTGATCGCGGCAAAATGGCCACGACCAATCAGCGACGGGAACAGTCCGGCAGCAAAATGACCGCTCCCTACTCCCCTGCCGTCAGTGCCCGCTCCATAATCCCCTCCAGTCAGCGCTCGCACAGGGTTAATGGCAGCGTTAACGGACCGCGTTATGCTGCGGTGTAACGCACTCTGTTAACGCTGCTATTAACCCTGTGTGACCAACTTTTTACTATTGAACTATTTATACTTGTAGCTGGGCCTTGTAGATGGGAAATTTCAGCGAAGCTTTGCTCCACTAATCTTTCACCCATATAGTGGAAATATATTCACCAAGTTTCTAAAATATGGCCAAAGTTTACATTGTGTGTTGAAGTCTCATCCCAAAATGGTCAAAACTGATTTTTCTATACAAAACAGCAAAAGGTAACAATAAAATGTCATGTTATACACATGCTAATTCATCTGCTATGCAACAAAGCTGAGAGCTGTTTTTTTCCTTAATTAAAGCATTTTGAATTATGTTCTTAAAGGGATTGTCACCACAATATTTTATTTTACAAATGGGACCAAGGGGGTTGTAAAATAGAAAAACAAAATGAAAGAATTCACTTGGCTGCTGATTGGCTGGAGTGGTCACTTGATGGAAGAGGAATCAAGGGGACAGGCATAGCAGAGGTCTGGCAGGTATTTGTTTTGTTTGTTTTTAGGACCACAATGATTCTATTAGTAAAATCAAATACTGTGATGGAAAACCCTTCTACGGAATTTAGTATTAATGATGAAAAATTAATGTTCCTCCTTTTTTTCAGTAAAGAATGTATACTAATTATAAGGATAGTTCATTGATTTCAGTGAGACCTGTGTAATACACTATTTTCCCTGTGGGGGCACTACACAGAAGTTGAACACTTACAATCAGTTCCACTGTCGATTATAGCTGATCATTGGGGGTCCAGCAGAGGTATGATTTATAACAGGGACCCTACTAACAGTTTGCAGAGTAGTCACCCCAATATTGTGTTTATTAGCAGTTAACTATACCTTATTAGGGAACATGGACATCATAGAGGGGTCTTGAAAAAAATAGCTAACATCTCCTCTACATGCAGCCCTAGATAAAACCCTACTATCCACGTCTGTGTTGTGTCAGATTAAAAAGTCAGCTCGGCTGCATCTGTGCCTAGCTCGTCTAATCCGACACTCTTCAAGCTTTGACCCCACATTCAGACATCAGTCCCCATCCTCACAATAAAGATCAAAAGTCACAAAAAGTGAATTGAGCAGTTCAGCTGTTTCTTAAAGCTGCAACTCTTTCCCTATTGTCCTAATGAAATGACAAATTCCAGTTTGTGGACAAAGTCCTGCACGCTGTAGAATATGGATCTCCGACCACTGACCAAACTCCATTCCAAGTAACTAACTATTTATTCTTTTTTGAAGTTTGTACTGTTCTTAGTTTGGTTACTGGATGTGGCAGGAGAACATGGCAGGTCCCTATGGGCAGCAGTAACAGACCGGGCTCCATTTTTTAATGACCAGGTTTGGGATTTACAATCTGGAAAGCAGGTGAGTTAACTTAAAATACAGCGGAATAATAAGAGGCAGAAAATAAGAACTTATCCGCTTTTTACAACTAGGATCCATTTTACTTGGACACAGGAGAATTAGATGACTTTTTAAAGGGGCTACTTCCTGGCAATATCGTACAATATTTAGATCTAGGCAGATCTTGATGTGAATTATTTGTATCAATAACTAATATAATTCTACTCCTGCCAGATACTGTTTTAATATTTAATGCCCCCCCCCCCCACCAATTTTATTGAGAAAGAGAAGTCTAAGATGCCATTTTCTAATGAGTGTTCTCATTTTTAGCATTGGTGAGGTTCTTAACTGCTGGAGCACTGCAGATATGACAAGATACAGTTATATGAAAAAGTTTGGGCACCTCTATTAATCTTAAGCTTAATGTTTTATAAAAATTGTTTTTTTTGCAACAGCTATTTCAGTTTAATATATCTAATAACTGTTGGACACAGTAATGTTTCTGCCTTGAAATGAGGTTTATTGTACTAGCAGAAAATGTGCAATCTGCATTCAAACAAAATTTGACAGGTGCATAAGTATGGGCACCTCACCAGAAAAGTGACATTAATATTTAGTAGATCCTCCTTTTGCAAAAATAACAGCCTCTAGTCGCTTCCTGTAGCTTTTAATGAGTTCCTGGATCCTGGATGAAGGTGTTTTTGACCATTCCTCTTTACAAAACAATTCCAGTTCAGTTAAGTTTGATGGTCACCGAGCATCGACAGCCCTCTTCAAATGATACCACTGATGTTCATTGATATTTAGGTCTGGGGACTGGGATGGCCATTCCAGAACAGTGTAATTGTTCCTCTGCATGAATGCCTGAGTAGATTTGGAGCGGTGTTTTGGATCATTGTCTTGCTGAAAGATCCATCCCCTGCGTAACTTCAACTTTGTCACTGATTCATGAACATTATTGTCAAGAATCTGCTGATACTGAGAGGAATCCATGCGTCCCTCAACTTTAACAAGATTCCCTGTGCCGGCATTGGCCACACAGCCCCAAAGCATGATGGAACCTCCACCAAATTTTACTGTGGGTAGCAAGTGTTTTTCTTGGAATGCTGTGTTTTTTTGCCGCCATGCATAACGCCTTTTTGTATGACCAAACAACTCAATCTTGGTTTCATCAGTCCACAGGACCTTCTTCCAAAAAGAAATTGGCTTCTCCAAATGTGCTTTTGCATACCTCAGCCGACTCTGTTTGTGGCGTGCTTGCAGAAACGGCTTCTTTCGCATCACTCTCCCATACAGCTTCTCCTTGTGCAAAGTGCGTTGTATAGTTGACCGATGCACAGTGACACCATCTGCAGCAAGTTGATGCTGCAGCTCTCTGGAGGTGGTCTGAGGATTGTCCTTGACTGATCTCACCATTCTTCTTCTCTGCCTTTCTGATGTTTTTCTTGGCCTGCCACTTGTGGCCTTAACAAGAACTGTACCTGTGTTCTTCCATTTCCTTACTATGTTCCTCACAGTGGAAATTGACAGGTTAAATCTCTTAGACAGCTTTTTGTATCCTTCCCCTGAACAACTATGTTGAATAATCTTTGTTTTCAGATCATTTGACAGTTGTTTTGAGGAGCCCATGATGCCAATCTTCATAGGAGATTCAAACAGGAGAACAACTTGCAAGTGGCCACTTTAAGTAGCTTTTCTCATGATTGCATACACCTGGCTATGAAGTTCAAAGCTCAATGAGGTTACAAAACCAAAAAAAGTGCTTTAGTAAGTCAGTAAAAAGTAGGTAGGAGTATTTAAAACAAGAAAATGAGGGAGGGGATTCCTCCTTGTCACCATTGCAGATCTAAGTGTAAAAAGATCAATAGAAAGATGTCTGTACTGTCCTCTCATATATTTATAGTAACATTTATGGGACAAAATCTGATTTCTATTTTAACATATTTTTATAATGGTTAGAACTTTGCTAACACAGAGCTGCCAATGTAGAGAATAAAAAAAAAAAAAAAATAATAATAATAATAATAATAATAATAATAATACTATACTTCAGATGCCATCAGTCATCTTGGGGGGAAGTAATTTACTACATAATAGAATAATAGATGTATAAATCCCATGCTGTAAACTTTCCAGTCCCCCCAATGGTAGCTGCAGGTGGACAGAATTTTTTATCAGTTAACTCTGCCAGGGATTTTCAGATTATTATTAGAAAACTGAAGCTGTGACTTTTGTGAAATTAGTGAAAAAAATGGAGTTCAAGGTTGGTCATTCCCTCTAAGAAAGATATGTAATATTTTTAAGCAGTGTAAAGGCTGTTCTCCTGAATCTGGTGCACTTTCTTTGTTGTTCCTGCGTCTCTACATTCCTGAGATATGACCCTTTCTTCTCTGCATGCAAATCTTGTCATTTTAGCCAAGTGGGCATGGTCATACATGGCCAAGTGGGCGTGGTCATCCATACTACGTTATTGGGGTCTTCTAAAAAAAAATAAATGAATGTGCTAAGACGAGTTGTACTGTATATCCATGGAAGAAGAAGCCATATCAGGATTGGGAAGGCACAGGAACACAAGAGATTCAGGAGAACAGTGGCAGATAAAAACATTACATACAGTTGTGCCAAAAGTTTAAATACCCCGGCAGAATTTTTGCTTTCTTGGCCTTTTTTCAAAGAATATGAATGATAACACCAAAACTTTTTCTCCACTTATTGTTAGTGGTTGGGTGAAGCCATTTATTGTCAAACTACTGTGTTTTTTCTTTTTAAATCATATTGACAACTCAAAACATCCAAATGACCCTGATCAAAAGTTCATATATCCCATTTCTTAATACCGTGTATTACCCCCTCTAAAGTCAATGACAGCTTGAAGACTTTTGTGGTAGTTGTGGATGAGGTTCTTTATTTTCTTAGATGGTAAAGCTGCCCACTTTCTTGGCCAAAAGCCTCAAGTTCCTGTAAATTCCTGGGCAGTCTAGCATGAACTGCGCACTTGAGATCTCCCGAGAGTGGCTCAATGATATTGAGGTCTGGAGACTGAGATGGCCACACCAGAACCTTCACTTTTTCTGCTGTAGCCAATGAGAGGTCGACTTGGCGTTGTGTTTTGGATAATTTTCATGGTGGAACGTCCAAGTACGTCCCATGCGCAGCTTCCGGGGTGATGAGTGCAAATTTGCCTCCAGTATTTGCTGATAACATGCTGCATTCATCTTTCCTTCAATTTTGACCAAGTTTCCTGTGCCTTTGTAGCTCACACATCCCCAAAACATCAGTGATCCACCTCCGTGCTTTACAGTAGGAATGGTGTTCCTTTCATCATAGACCTTGTCGACCTCTCTCCAAATGTAATGTTTATGGTTGTGGCCAAAAAGTTCAATTTTGGTCTCTTCACTTCAAATTGACTTGTTCCAGAAGTTTTGAGGCTTGTCTCTGTACTGTTTTATGTATTGTAGGCGAGATGCTTTGTGGCATTTGTGCAGTAATGGCTTTCTTCTGGTGACTCGACCATGCAGCCCATTTTTCTTGAAGTGCCTCCTTATTGTGCATCTTGAAACAGCCACACCACTAGTTTTCAGAGAGTCCTGTATTTCAGCTGATGTTATTTGTGGGTTTTTATTTGCATCCCGAACAATTTTCCTGGTAGTTGTGGTTGACATTTTTGTTGGTCTACCTGACTGTGGTTTTGTTTTTACAGAGCCTCTGATTTTCCATTTGTTAATCAGTTAATCAGTTTGAAAGCTGCTGACTGGCATTATCAATTCCGTGGATATCTTTTTGTATCCCGTTCCTGTTTTATACAGTTTAACTACCTGTTCCAGTAGATCTATTGACAATTCTTTTGCTTTCCCCATGACTCACAATCCAAAAACGTCAGTGGCTGGATGAAAGATGCAAGAGTCTGTCTGGATCCCAGAAACTCACTCAGCTTTTATGCACACACTGATTACAAGCAAACAGGTCACAGGTGAGGATGTTACCTTTAGTAGCAATTCAAACCCATCTGTGTCAACTTATGCATGTGCATGTTATCAGGCCAAAATCACCTGGGTATGTGAACTTTTGATCTGGGTCATTTGGATGTTTTGGGTTGTCATTATGATTTAAAAAGAGAAAACACAGTAGTTTGACAATAAATGGCTTCACCCAACCACTAACCATGAGTGGAGAAAAAGGTTTGGTGTTATTATTCATATTCTCTGAAAAAAGGCCAAGAAAGCAAAAATTCTGCTGGGGTATGTAAACTTTTGAGCACAACTGTATTTATGGCAAATGGCCGGTCCTTTACTATTCATGATGGTTATTGATATGTTTTGATACCAGTTATTAAGATGTTGCTGTTTATAGAGTTACAATGCAATGGGCCATCGGTATACTGGTTTATTGAGCATCTATTTCTTTACAGTTGTCTACTGGGGGCACTATATTACACTAAGTAATGGAGACAATAGCATTTTACTTCTAGGACCAACATTCTTGGCGTCCTCTAGAAAAAAAACACTACACTTGTCAATCAATAGGTTGTGTCTGGTGTTACAGTTTTGCTCCATTGAAGGGAATGAGATTGAGATACAATTTCACATACTATTTTGTATGGAAGGAATGTTTTTCAAATCCTTGACAACCTTTTTAAAGGGAACCTGATAGATGATATATACTGTGCAATGTACAGACTGCATGTATCAGACACTGGCTGTATGATATCAGCCATATATATTCAACTCTGGAATACTGCAGCATTTAAGAGAAAAACCACTGGGGACCGAGCAGCCCAGGAGACTAGTCAGGAAGGCCGATCTCTGGTGGCTTCTCCCCCCTTCTGCCAGTGACTAACAGGTCTCTCCATATATATATGTGGACAGGGAAAGAGCTATCACTCAAGGGCAGGAGGAGGGGATCTGCCAATTCGATTAGTCTACCTTGCGATCCAACGTAAAGCATGTTTTTCTCTGAAATGCATTTCAGAGTCAAACATACATGGCTGAAATCTCATACATGCTGCCTGTTTAGGAGTACAACCCTTAGCCATTACTCCAAACACAAAATGTATCACAAGGTGACAGGTATCTAATGCCATATCTATCTATCTATCTATCTATCTATCTATCTATCTATCTATCTATCTATCTATCTATCTATCTATCTATCTCATATCTATCTATCACATATCTATCTATCTATCACATATCTATCTATCTATCTATCACATATCTATCTATCTATCTATCTATCTATCTATCTATCCCATATCTATCTATCTATCTATCTATCTATCTATCTATCTATCTATCTATCTATCTATCCCATATCTATCTATCTATCTATCTATCTATCTATCTATCCCATGTCTCTCTATCTATCTATCTATCTATCTATCTATCTATCTATGCCATATCTATCTATCTAATGCCATATCTATCTATCTATCTATCTATCTATCTATCTATCTATCTATCTAATGCCATATCTATCTATCTATCTATCTATCTATCTATCTATCTATCTATCTATCTATCTATCTATCTATCTCATATCTATCTATCTCATATCTATCTATCACATATCTATCTATCACATATCTATCTATCCATCTATCTATGCCATATCTATCTATCTATCTATCTATCTATCTATCTATCTATCTATCTATGCCATATCTATCTATCTATCTATCTATCTATCTATCTATCTATCTATCTATCTATCTAATGCCATATCTATCTATCTATCTATCTATCTATCTATCTATCTAATGCCATATCTATCTATCTATCTATCTATCTATCTATCTATCTATCTATCTATCTCATATCTATCTATCTATCATCTATCTATCTATCTATCTATCTATCTATCTATCTATCTATCTATCTATCACATATCTATCTATCTATCTATCTATCCCATATCTATCTATCTATCTATCTATCTATCTATCTATCTATCTATCTATCTATCTATCTCATATCTATCTATCTATCACATATCTATCTATCACATATCTATCTATCTATCTATCTATCTATCACATATCTATCTATCTATCTATCTATCTATCTATCTATCTATCTATCTATCTATCCCATATCTATCTATCTATCTATCTATCTATTACTATATCTATCTATCTAATACTATATCTATCTATCTAATACTATATCTATCTATCTATCTATCTATCTATCTATCTATCTTAATAATAATAATTATAACTTTGTACCTATCTACAGCTCACACTGCAGTGTTGGTGATACTGTGATCTGCTATGTAATCTGCTATGATGAAATTCTTGCATGGCCTTGTGCAAACACTGTGCGAATCCTCTATATTTGGTAAAGTGCTGAGCTGGACCCTGTGACAGGTACAGCCCTGCGCTCTTATCAGGGAGATCAGGGGAGAGAGCATTTGTGTAATGTTCTCCAGAATCTATAGTAAACCTCATTTCACCCTGTCTAAAAGCCAAATTATGAGTACCTGATCCAATATCATATACCTTATCATAAAAAGTTGCCGGCCCATAAGTGGAGTTATCATGAAGTATTATTTACAAAAAAAAATAATAAAAAAAATCAATATTCAACAACTGGCACTGCTCTATAGCCCTTCATATCACAGCTAGTTGGAAAATCAGAAACTTTAAAACATCCTAGGTAGTGCTCAACTCAAAAAGAAGTCCATCGAAAATATGTAATAAACTAGATGGTGGCCCGATTCTAACGCATCGGGTATTCTAGAATATGTATGTAGTATAAATCCTGCGCCAATATAGCTGATTGGTCGCGGTTGGGCCAATTCGCGGCCGGACTGCGCCAGTCGCTGATCGGCCGGGTGCGACCAATCACTGAAGCGGTGTTTAAATCCCGTGCCAATATCGCTGATTGGTCACGGGCGGCTTGACCAATCAGCGACATTGCTGCAGGATTTAAATCATGCTTTGCTGATTGGTTATGCCACGTTATGCCACGGTGTAAGGCAGTCCGGTTAACGCTATGTGGGCGCTGACTGGGGGGTAGGGAGGGGCCAATTCGCGGCCGGACTGTGCCCGTCGCTGATTGGTCCCGGCTCCGGGCCGCGACCAATCAGTGACGTGGGATTTCCGTGACAGACAGACAAACAAACAGACGGAAGTGACCCTTAGACAATTATATAGTAGATAGTGGTGCATATCATGACATAATATATCGATATATAATTTAATGCAGTTTTCACATAGTAGAAATTAAAAATGTTTTGTCAAAATAATGGATATATCAAGAGGTATTACGTCATAGCATGTGCTGCTCTTTATTTATTACATATCATGAACTATTATGTATGTACACAAAAATGTAGCTTGAGGTTTCTGCACTTCAATATAAAGTTAGTAACTGGGCAATTGACTACCATGTGCTAATAATAATACAGGGGAATGGTCTTTGCCATCCCCTAATAATTAAACCCTTTCTACACAATCATAGAATCATAGAATGTTAGAGTTGTAAGGGACCTCCCGGGTCATCTGGTCCAACCCTCTGCTCAAAGCAGGATTCACTAAACCATCTTAGGCTACTTTCACACTAGCGTCGTACGACGCACGATGAATTGCGTCGTTGCGACGTACCGACGCAAGCAGTGAAAGCGCCGCACAACGGGGGCAGCGGATGCTGTTTTTCAACGCATCCGCTGCCCCATTGTGAGGTGCGGGGAGGAGGGGGCGGAGTTCCGGCCGCGCATGCGCGGTCGGAAATGGCGGACACGACGCACCAAAAAACGTTACATGCAACGTTTTTTGGTGACGACGGTCCGACGCAACACGACACAACCGTCGCACGACAGTTGTGACGTGTGGCAATGCATTCAAAGAAAACCAAGAAAAAAGGATATGCATAACACTGGGATCAACCATCAAAATAAACAACAACTTTATTAATACAAGGCATATCAAAACAAGACATACATGTGTATACGTGTGGCAATGCGTCGCTAATGTTAGTCCATGGAGAAAAAACGCATCCTGCAAGCAATTTTGCAGGATGCGTTTTTTATCCACAACGACGCATTGCGACGTGCAGTGCACGACGCTAGTGTGAAAGTAGCCTTAGACAGATGTCTGTCCAGCCTCTGTCTGAAGACTTCCATTGGAGGAGAACTCACCACCTTTCGTGGCAGCCTGCTTCACTAAATGATCACCCTAACTGTCAAACAGTTTTTTCTAATATCTAATCTGTGTCTCCTCCCATTCAGTCTCATTCCATTGCTTCCAGTCTTTCCTTGTGCAAATGAGAATAAAGATGATCCTTCTACAATGTGACAGCCCTTGAGATATTTGTAGACAGCTATTAAGTCTCCTTTTAGCCTTATTTTTTTGCAAACTAAACATTCCCAGATCCTTTAACCGTTCCTCGTAGACATACTTTGCAGTCCACTCACCATCCTGTGAGCTCTTCTCTGAACTTGCTCCAGTTTTTCTATGTATTTTTTAAACTGTGCTGCCCAGAACTGAACACAGTATTCCAGGTGAGGTCTGACCAATGAGGAGTAAAAGGGGATAATTACTTCACGTGATCTAGACTGTATGCTTCTCTTAATATATCCTAGAACTGTGTTTGCCTTTTTTGCTGCTGCATCACACTGCTGACTCATGTGCAGTCTGTGATCTATTAGTATACCCAAGTATTTTTCACACATGCTGTTGCTTAATTCTATTCCTCCCATTCTGTAGATGTAATTTTAGTTTTTCTTGCCCAGATGTAGAATCTTGCATTTCTCCCTGTCAAATACCATTCTATTTGTCACTGCCCATTGTTAAAGCTTATCTAGATCCTTTTGAATCCTTTCTCTGTCTTCTCTAGTGTTAGCTATCCCTCTTAGCTTTGCATCATCTTCAAACTGGATTAGTTTATAAGGTTCCCTTATTGAGATCATTTATAAAAATGTTGAACAACACTTGGGCCAGGGCAGAGCCCTGTGGTTCTCCAATTGAAAAACTCTTCCAATTGGATGTGCAAACATTTATTACCACTCTTTGAGTACAATACCTAAGCCAGTTATGACTGCACCTAACTGTAGACTTGTCAATCCCGTACTTGGTCATTTTTTCAATAAGGATAGTATGACATACTTTATCAAATGCTTTGCTGAAGTCAAGATATACTATATCTACCACATTTCCATTATCCACCCAGTCAGTGATTCCATCATAGAAGGAAGTTAGATTAGTCTGGCATGACATATTTGCTACAAACCCATGCTAGCTCTGGTTAATTACTGTATTCTTATCCAAGTATACATGCTGTTTAATAATTTGTTCAAAGATCCTTCCTGGTATAGAAGTAAGGATCACTGGCCTCCAATTTGTTGGCTCCATCTTTTTTCCTTTTTGAAGATAGGGACAACATTTGCCCTTCTTCAATCTTCTGGAACTTCTGTTCTCCAGGATTCTTCAAAGATTTTGGCTAGTGGTTCTGTAATTTCTTCTGATAACTCTTTCACTAGCTAGATAGACAGTATAATAAAATACAATATAACCTTTAATCATTATATAAAAGACACCCTTAGGCTCAAAATACAAATATTAAATATAAAGACATACAATGACATATATAATATACCAGCAATATTGTGACTTGTGTAAAACAGTAAAAACTGTGTCCTCATACATCAGAAAAGAAGATCTGGAAGTAAAACTGTGTCCTCATACATCAGAAAAGATCTAGAAGTGTGTGTGTGTGTGTGTGTGTGTGTGTGTGTTTGAAGCATCATTCAATAGCCAGGTATTACCCCACCATTGAATGGTGCCCCCCCTCACTTCCAACTAGGATCTTCCTTTCTGATGTAACAGCAAATCTGGATTCCAGTGTGTGGACATCACTGCAGAATATTGGTGAGATCATTCTTACTTATCTGCTAACCTATAGATTCTAAGCTAATGACAATTGTGTATGAGGACACCGTTTTTACTATTTTACACAAAAGGTTACAATATCGGTGGTGTATTATGTATATGTTTAATATTTCTATTTTGAGCCTGAGGGTGTCTTTTAAATAATCATTAAAGGTTATATTTTATTTTATTATCCTGTCTACCTTACTGATCCACCCTAATTATTGATTGGTAGTTCTATACTTCACATTAACTCTTTCAGTACCCTAGGATGTAATTCATCTGGACCAGGAGATTTAGATTAATTTAAATTAGCTAAGTTCCCTCACCATCTTTTTGTTTATATTTAGGGTGGATTCTTTTATTCCTTCGATGACACCGTGAAGATCACTTGATGTTACATTTGCTTTCTTAGAGAACACTGGAATTTAAAAGTTTGGCCATCTCGACATCAGCTTTGACCACTTCACCCTTTTCATCCTGTAAAAATCCTATAGCATTTTTGACTTTTCTTTTGCTTTTGGCATATACCCCCAAAATCCTTATATAATTTAGAGAAAAGTATTGGGACACCCTCACATTACACCTACAGTAGATTTTGTGACATTCCATATCCTATATCCATAGGCATAATATGGATTTAGTTTCCCATTTCCAGCTATAACAGTTTCCTCTTTTCTGGGAAGGATTTCTACAAGAGTTTGGAGGCATCTGTGGGAATTTTTGCCCATTCATCCAGAAGAGCATTTGTGAGGTCATACCCTGATGTAGGATGATAATGACGGGCTCACAATCTCTGTTCTAGTTCACCCCAAATGTGCGGACTGTCATGTTCTTCCACACCAAACTCCCCTAACTGTGTCTTTATGGACCTTCTATGGCGCATCCCTTTGTCCTTAGGGAATATTGGCAGCCACCAGAGGTATCTACTCTCGTCTCCCTCAACTCGTGTGCATGTGTATGACTGGATTCCATTTCTAGTATGCGGATTATTGCTTCCATATTGGCATCTAGGTGGTAACGTTGTATTGCTGTCTCTCTCTATTTCCATGCATGAGTACGAGCACCGGTAAAGAGAACCTGTCAGGTCATTTGTGTGCCATCATTTCCAATATCTATGCTTTACTCTGAAGCGCTCCTTGGGTTTTAGAGAAAATATGGTTGAAAGTAGGAGCCAAAACTTGACAAGTCATAGGGGCAGGTTCCCACTGGCTTTTCTAAATATGGCTGTTTCATTGACACGTGTGTATGAGCTGCAATACCAGACACGGTCTAGGGTGGCGTTATTTATGGAGGAAAATAGCAATATTTAATTAAAGGGACTCTGACACCAGGCTTTTGCTAGCCCATCTGAGAGTAGTATAATGTAGGCACAGAGGCCCTGATTCCAGCAATGTATAACATACTGGGCTTCTTTCTGCAGTTTTGATAAAATTACTGATTTATATGTTACCGATCGATGAATTCTCTGAACACTGAGCTCTATATAACCCCTCCCACGTCACTGATTTCAGCTTTTTGTGAACACTCTGCCTAGGCAGAAATCTACCAATCAGTGGAGGGGCAGAGTTTTACAGCGCTCATGACTACCTGGCAGCAGTCCTCCATATTCATGAGCTCTGAGTGATCTTATCAAAACTACTGCAAGCAGCCCAGTAAGTGAGACATCGCTGGAATCAGAGTCTCTGCTCCTACATCATGATGCTCTCAGATTAGGTGGTAAAACATCTTTAAAGGGATAGTCCACTACTAGGACAACCCCTTCTTGATCAGAATGTTTGTCCCCCCATAAAATAATAAAGATTATACTCATCTCCCGTGCTGCTGCCGTTCCCGCGGTGTTCGTAACTCGTTCTCCCGGGGCTCGCATATGGTTGTTGTGACACGTGGCCACGGCGTGAACATGAACATGAAGAGGAAGTCCGGGCTGCAGCTGATATCGGACTTCCTCTTCCTGCTCAATTCGACAGGAGGCAGGGACAGTGATACCAGTGCTGATTGGGCGCCGGCGTCACAACACCGCACGAGAGCCCCGGGATAGCGGGTGCCAAGTGTCCAAGTAGTGGACAACTTCTTTAAGTCTTTTACAAAGAAAATGTGTACAGGGTATGCCCACCCACGACAGATTACACACAGAATGAACCTACACAAATAGTTTAGTAGCTTTAAATATATTACAATATTGACTCTGTAATAATCCTGACCCTCTGTAACCACTATAGGGCCCTCGTGACGTGACAACGGAAACCTGATAGGTATCTTAATGAAAGGTGAGGACCCAAAAAAGGGCTTTTAATTTGGACCTCTGCTATATTGCACCCTGATTTCTATGTACACCTCTGCCCCTCTTCTTTATTATATTGATATACATCTAAAATTCACATTCACGCCATTTTGCGTGTCCCATTACATTATATGATGGGTTTTAAAACCATGCTCATTCCCTTCTTAATCTAAACCCATCGTCTTTCTGGTCTGACCTTTCCCCTGCTTTGGTATGATCAGGGTTAATTAATACATCTAATTACTATGCAAGTTATTTCTGGGAATTGATAGATACGGAGCAGCAGATAAAGTAGTTACACATTGCACATCACATTCTGTTTTTCACCACGTATTGGGCAATAAAGATAAATCATCATTTTATTGGTTATGACATGATATTAATATAGTGTGGAGTAATAAAGGGCCGTGAAGGTTACTATAGACGTAACGTGGCTGCGGACAAAAGAGCACGTGATAATACGGTAATAAGGGGTGACCGAAGATGTCTGGCACCGCTTATCTCCTGAATCAGCATATTCAAACTTGTAAAATCGAACCTGTCCATTTCAAGTTTTTCTGGCCACAAGGGGGCAGTCATTAAATTATCAGTGGATCCATTCGGTACAATGCAATGTTTATGTTTATGTTGATCTCCAAACAGTCGTAACATTAAAACCACTGAATGGTGAGGTGAATATGAATAGCATTGATTGCATCAGTAAATTGGCACATGTCAAGGGGTGGGATATAGTAGGCAGCAATTGGGCAGTCAGTTCTTAAAGTGGCGTGTTACCAGAATACCAGAGCCCTGGACAATTGATTATCGGGGCAGTTAATGATCTCGCATGTCTGATTTCAGACTGCCGATCCTTTTGTTCTCCAAAATATGAGATGTTGGTTAGGCGACTGCTCCTGTGTATGAGAGAGCCATTAAAGTTGGCCGTCAGCTAAACAATCAGCTGAACCACTATTTGGTCGGCAGTCATCTACTGTGTATTGGTGGATATACATGTTACTAGTTGATGGTTCCATGATAAATGCCTAAAGAAAAAATGCCCACAGAAAAAAGCCCAAAGCCATAAATGCCCACAGGAAAATTGCCCACACAGAAAATTGCCCACGCTGACAACAGTTTATTAAAGAGGGCTAAGGCTGTATTCATAGAGAAAATTGGGCACATGCTGGTACAACCGGGGTCACAAACACACGCTATATGACTGCAGACTTGTAAATCCTCACATCCTGCACACAGGCTTTGGGAGAGGAGGGGATGTCACCCCAAGTATGTGATTTGCATACATGTGGTCATGTGCCGACTAGGCTGTATGCGATTTCGCTCAGTGCAAGTGTATTGCGCAAGGTGGCATACAGTCTAGTCGGAATGTGGCTGGAAGTGTGAAAATCACATACTTGCGGTGACATCCCCTCCTCTCCCAACGCCTGTGCGCAGGATATGAGGATTCACAAGTCCGCAGTCACAGCGCGGAGGGCACAATGTGAGGATTCACAAATCCGCAGTCACAGCGCGGAGGGAGCAATGTGAGGATTCACAAGTCCGCAATCACAGCGCGGAGGGCGCAATGTGAGGATTCACAAGTCCGCAATCACAGCACGGAGGGCGCAATGTGAGGATTCACAAGTCCACAGTCACAGTGCGGAGGGCGCAATGTGAGGATTCACAAGTCCGCAGTCACAGCGCGGAGGGCGCAATGTGAGGATTCACAAGTCCGCAGTCACAGCGCGGAGGGCGCAATGTGAGGATTCACAAGTCCGCAGTCACAGCGCGGAGGGCGCAATGTGAGGATTCACAAGTCCGCAGTCACAGCGCGGAGGGCGCAATGTGAGGATTCACAAGTCCGCAGTCACAGCGCGGAGGGCGCAATGTGAGGATTCACAAGTCCGCAGTCACAGCGCAGAGGGCGCAATGTGAGGATTCACAAGTCTGCAATCACATAGAGGGACTGCAGACTTGTAGTTTTAAACAGGACAACTCCTTTAAGTTGGAGGTAAGCCTGATAAAAATCAGTGGGGCATAGGTAAAACTTTTTTTTACAGACCATTTTACTTTCTTAGAAACTCCATGATACCCCTTGATGATCCTCCTATAAACAGCCTCAGTGGCCAGATTTATGCCCCAGAAAACTGGTCCTGAAAGGCTCCAACTATAAAATTCTAGATTTTCTTGCAATTATTAATGATGGTGGCACTAGGATGATTGTGTATTTCACTAAGGGAGTTGAAAAATTAACCGACCCAGTTTACTGTAGGTCATGGCGAGGCTCCGGACACTGACAGAAAAGTCTGTTTACCACAGGATGAGCTTCAAAAAGTCAAGTGGTTTGTTGAATCATTACAAAGTCAACACATTTTTTGCTAAATCAGCTTTGCAAACGTGAAAAAAAAGAAAAGTCAAAGATTAGAGAGAATTTTTACACAAGGACATGTTGGGACCAAAGAGTTTTTCTTTACCAGTAGTTAATTTGAAGAACGAGCTTAGCGTGGAGTAATGATAAAAACCCACTTATCTATTGATTCCCCCATCTCCTCGGTACCGCTGCCCAGTTGCCCCACTGGTCTTCTTACGTCTTTTTCCGGTGGGGACAGCAGCATGACCACTGCAGTCAATCAGGCTTCAATAGTGAATTGATAGCTGTGGTCACTGATTGGCTGCAGCCGTCATGCGCTATCCTTGCCATAAAAGGAAATGAGAACAGCGGGGAACCCAGGTAGGGGTATGCCTGATTGGTGGGGGATCGAGGAGTATGTGTTTTTTTTATTGTTCTTAAAATAAAAATAATGGCCAGACAATTTTTTAACATTATTTCTCCAATGGAGGTGTTAGCGCTTGTCACTACTAAGGGAATCTGATGTATGCAGATTTATAAACCTGCAGTTATGGAGGCACAGCGTTATAGTGGCACCTTCCACCCTGGTATAGGGCATGTACAGCTGGAGAATTTATTATGCGGGAGAATTGGAGTCACTTGATTAAGGATATTTAAGAATCCAGGAGCAGTAATAGGAATAATGCAGCTGTTTTAGCGGCTGAGCTGAATTTCTTTGGGAAATGTAGCTACTAAGTTATGATAGTGTCACTTTAAATCCAGCTATAGGGTCCACTTTTATTTTCTACATTGGAGAGGTATATACACTTGGATTAGTGGGTTCTTTAGATTTAAAATGGTCTTTGACTACTATGATATTGATGACCTATCATTGGGATCCTAAGGGTAGGTCATCAATATCAGATCAGTGGTAAACCAACATCCAGCACACCACCGATCAGTTGTTCTGAGCTTCGGCCTTGACTTCAAAACAGCCCCGCCATTTGTTTATTGGTACTGCAGATTAGCTCCCATTCAAATGAACGTGAAGACGATCTGCAGTACCCAGCAGCGGTCAATATAGTGGTCGTTTACTAACAGGCCCCGCCAGAATTGGGAACAGCTCATCTGCGGGGGTCCTAAGTGTCGGATCATCAGTATCATTCTAGTGAAGATAAACTATTCCCCCAAAACACTGAGTGTGAGCTCAACCTTCGTGTCAGTCTTTACTGTCGCTCTGACTTTCTATTCAATAAGGCAGGTCTTGCCGACACGCACACTAAATGCAGCCTTGTGTATGAGCAGGGAGCCGCTCATTGCATAAACTTTCATAAGGTTCATACAAGTACAAACTTATTCACCAAGTTATTTATTTCTACCTGTCCCAGACAGCAAAATCATTGAGTAATATTTAGACACTTGCTGATACAAAGCGTACCACTCAGCTCCACTCCAGGATTATAGCATTATAGTCGTAAGTGAACCGCAGCAAGAAATATTAGATCGCCACTATTACTATCAGCCACAGAACAATTTAGAATGAGTTCTTACAAGTTACCTCTGCTCAGTTCTACTTTTGGTCCTGTGTACTTCTATCATAAAGACAGACCAAGCAGCTGCAATGGGGTCCCTGGTGTTCTGCCACACAATTATAGCTTTGCTGTAGCCACCACTAGGGGGCGCTCACTCCTCACAGCGATTTTTCTATAAATCCACATGTAGTTTGCGCCCCCTAGTGGTAGCTTCAGGCAAAAAGAAGTTGTATTTTTTTACCTCTATAACCAAGTAGGGTATTGGAAATACTCAGTTCTGGTCCCATTTAATAGAGATTTTGGTCGGGCTGAGGCTTAGTCAGAGTTGTGCTGTGTTTTCCAATTATTTTTATGTGTGCTCCTGAATTAGAATGACTCCATGATGATAGCCGTATTGTCCCCTGTCCCACTCTAGGCCATTACTCTGCTGCATTATATAGCTATAACAAACACTGTCACTGTCATTTAAGGGGTTAATGTAATTTCCAGGGTGTGATAACCATTGAGTGCCTCCATAATCGTAAAAAAGGTGTGTACGCCGATCCTGGGGTCAGAGAAGCAATGTCATTACTTCCGTAATATCTGTGATATGGAATTTTCTTTATCGAAGTTTTTCTATGATGTCGCTGACTATGGACATCACTGTATTGATCAATAATGATGCTTATTATATTTTTAAGAGAGGTATTTTACCTGCAATGCTGCGGGATTATTACTTGTAATGAAGCGTTTTACACTCCTTTGTACAGATAATATCCATAAACCTAAATACACATATAAATGTTTTACTAACTACAAATATTTCTCTTGTCAGTACAGAAATGTCCTCTGTAGACCTCCAGGAGCGGCTAATTTATAGGTATTTTGATTGCAGTAATAAAAGGGAAAACTATATACGGCACAGTCATAATGGTAAATCAGTCACTCTGTGCAATGCTGCATCTTATGCCCCAAAACCTAACAGATAACATAGTCACTTGCTTTTTCTATAGGCGAGATACACTACATGGACAAATGTGACAGATCTTAATTATTCAATTCAGCACAAACACTGTGTGCCAATAGCTTCATTGCAGGAGTTTCCATGACTGAGCAGCTGCATGCAGCCTTACATCACCAAGCACAATGCCAAGTGCAGGATGTAATGATGTAAATCTGCCACCACTGGACCCGTGTTCCATGGAGTGAGGAAGTACTTTTTTTATCTGGTGTCTGATTGACCAGTGTGGGTTTGGCAAATTCTACGAGAATGATACCTGCCTGACTGCATTGTGCCACCTGTTAAGTTTGGTAGAGGAAGGATAATGCTATGTGCTTGTTTGTCGGGGGTGGGCCTGGGCCCCTTAGTTCCAGTGAAGGGAAATCCTAATGCTTCAGTATACCAAGATAATTTGGACAATTACATGTGTCCATCTTTTTTTTTGCAACAATTTGAGGATGGCCCTTTTCTTTTCCACATGACTGTGCCCCAGTGCACACAGTGAGGTCCATAAAGTCATGGTTTGGTGAGTAAGAACATGACTGGCCACACAGACCTCAACTGTATCCAACACCATTGAAATGACCCAAAACAGAAATTGTGAGCCATGTCCTCTCGTCCAACATTAGTGTCTGACCTAACAAATACCGTCTATAGAACTTAGAAGTCTGTAATGTCCAACCTGTTGCCTCTCCAGCCAGAGGCGTATCTAGGGAGGAGGGCAGGGGGAAGCAGTGGCGTCTCCTACTGTGGCGGTCCAAGGTGTCACCCCGGTGGCTGCATTTTTCCGCTTCCCCCAGACTGGGAGTCGACCATTCTCTGAACTGGCTGTCAAGCTGAAAGCTGGCTCACAGAAGGTGCAACTTGCCGGCTCCCAATGATCAAATGTACTCGCGTCTGAAAGAAGCGAGTACAATTGAAGCTCTGACTGCTGTCAGTAGCTTGATCAGATCATGTGATCACACTGCTGACGTCACTCGATGGCACGCAGAAGCTCTAAGAACATTGGTGGTAAGTGCTCCACCATAGAGCTGAGCTTGAAGCTGAAGACATCAAAGATTCAATGTAAGGGAGAGAAATTTAGGGAAGGGGAGAGATTTACTGTGGGAGGGTTTACTGTGCGGGTGAAAATTTAATGTCTGCAAGGGGATTTACCGCGTTTTTTTGCTACAGCGGAAACGCTTAAAAAAAGCTTAAAAACGCATTCCCATGCAATCCTATGGGATTCCGCAGTTGCTGTGCCCATTCTGCGGATTTTCCCACTGCGAAATCGCAAAGCGGTAAAATCTGCAGCATGTTCATTATTTCTGCAGAATCGCGGTGATTCCGCCGTCTAGGACTGCATTGAAACGCTCACTTTACGCATGTGGCTATGCCCACCATGCCTAAAGTGAGCGCTTCATGTGCGGATGGTACTCAGGGTCTGCAGGAGAGGAGACTCTCCTTCAGGCCCTGGGTACAATATTCCTGTAAAAAAAAAAGAATGAAAATAAAAAATAGGGATATACTTACCTTCTGATGGCCCCCGGAGTCCTCCCGCCTCTCAACGGTGCACGCGGCGGCTTCCGTTCCCAGGGATGCATTGCGCAAATCACCTGAGATGACATCGCGGTCACGCGACCGTGACGTCACAAAGGTCCTATGTGCAAAGCATCCCTAGGAACGGAACGTACTGGGAGCGCCGCTGAGGAGATTGGGGGCCATCGGAAGGTGAGAATAACCATATTTTTAATTTTTCTTATTAATTTTAACATTCTATCTTTTACTATTGATGCTGCATAGGCAGCATCAATAGTAAAAAGTTGGTCACACATGTCAAGCACTATGCTTGACAAGTGTGACCAACCTGTCAATCACTTTTCCAAGCGATGCTTCGAATTGCTTGTAAAGCGCAAGCATTCTGCAAGCTAAAAACGCTTCCAAAATGCTTGTGTTTTGCAAGAAAGCGCATGCGAATTCCGCATGCGTTTTACCAGCGGCAGGGAGTTGCGGAAATGCTGTGGACATTTCCGCAGCATTTCTGCAATTAGGGCACATAGCCTTCCTGTGCGTGAGGGGGAGATTTACTGTGTGTGGTCGGAGATTTACTGTGTGTGGTGAGGGAGATTTAGTGTGGAGGGGAGCGGTAGGCTAGATTTAGTGTAATGGGGGAAGATTTGAGGATACAAGTTTGTGGAGCAAGGAAGAGACGGGCAGACAATATGGGGAAAGGGAGAAATTTGAAAACACAGTATGAGGAGCAAAGATGTAGATAGGAACCATGTATGAGGAAATGGTATGGGGGGATGGGAGCAGATACAGTATGGTGAGTGGGGGATGGGTGACGACAATATTGTGAGTGGGAGGATGGGTGCTGATGTCAGATAGGTGATGTGAGTTCACTAGCTGTGAACTCCCAAGAAGTTTCTGATGGCACTGGGAGCGTGAGAACTTTCTCACGCTTGTGGTGACGTCAGACAGGCTATAGGAGTTCACCGTGAGACACTGAGCAGCAGTAGCAGTGCTCAGTGTCACTGCTGGATGGCAGGCTGTAAGGTTGCATCATGCAACCATGCAGCCTGCCATCTAGATATAGCAGATCTAGATCTGTCGTGGTACAAAATAAATTAGTATCTTTTCAGTGGACAGGTGATGAATATTGATGTTTATTATTTTAATTCTCTCAGAGGACAATGGCTTCACTGGAATGGGTAATGCCGTAGGTATGGTTTAATTAAGATTTATTAAAGGAGTCTGTCTCATTCTTTCAATTAAAGGACTTTTTTCTGGGTGTGTCTGTTTTTATACAATATGACTATGGGGTTTGTAATAGTAACCTATGGGCTTGATGTCACCTGACAATACAAAAGGTGACATCAACCCTCTCAATTATCACCCTACTTTCCACCGCATCAGAGCAAGTGGGAAGAGTGAGGCTAAGTGCCAAAATTTTGCACATCTTATTGATGGGCCTTTTCTGGGGCAGCTGAGAGCTTATGTTTTTAACCTGGGGAACAAAATCCATGGTCCCTTCCTAGGCTATTAATGTCAGCCCGCAGGTGTCTGGGTAGCCTTTGCTGGTTATTAATTATAGGGGGACCCTACGTCTTTTTTTGGGGGAGCCCATTTTAATAGCCAGTAAAGACTAAGTATACAGCTATGAGCTGATATTAACCCCTTTCTGACATTGGACGTACTATCCCGTCGAGGTGGGGTGGACCCGTATGACCACCGACGGGATAGTACGTCCAGCGCGATCGGCCACGCTCATGGGGGAGCGCGGCCGATCGCGGCTGGGTGTCAGCTGCCTATCGCAGCTGACATCCAGCACTATGTGCCAGGAATGGTCACGGACCGCCCCCGGCACACTAACCCCCGGCACACCGCGATCAAACATGATCGCAGTGTGCCGGCGGTACAGGGAAGCATCGAGCAGGGAGGGGGCTCCCTGCGGGCTTCCCTGAGACGATCGGTACAAGGGAATGTACTCACCTTGTACCGAGCGTCTTCTCCCTGCAGTCCCCGGATCCAAAATGGCCGCGGGGCTGCATCCGGGTCCTGCAGGGAGTACTTCCGGGTCAGGAGCAGGCTGCAGCTGCAGCTCTGTAAGCCTGCAGCGATGAGTGAGATCGCCGATCTCACAGAGTGCTATGCAAACAGTAAGATCGGTGATCTGTGATGTCCCCCCCTGGGACAAAGTAAAAAAGTAAAAAAAAAAAAAATTCCACATGTGTAAAAAAAAAAAAAAAAATTCCTAAATAAAGAAAAAAAAAATATTATTCCCATAAATACATTTCTTTATCTAAAAAAAAAAAAAAACAATAAAAGTACACATATTTAGTATCGCCGCGTCTGTAACGACCCAACCTGTAAAACTGTCCCACTAGTTAACCCCTTCAGTGAACACCGTAAGAAAGAAAAAAAAAACGAGCCAAAAAACGCTTTATTATCATACCGCCAAACAAAAAGTGGAATAACACACGATCAAAAAAACGGATATAAATATCCATGGTACCGCTGAAAACGTCATCTTGTCCCGCAAAAAACGAGCTGCCACACAGCATCATAAGCAAAAAAATTAAAAAGTTATAGTCCTCAGAATAAAGCGATGCCAAAATAATTATTTTTTCTATAAAATAGCTTTTATCGTATAAAAGCGCCAAAACTTAAAAAAATGATATAAATGAGATATCGCTGTAATCGTACTGACCCGATGAATAAAACTGCTTTATCAATTTTACCAAACGCGGAACGGTATAAACGCCTCCCCCAAAAGAAATTCATGAATAGCTGGTTTTTGGTCATTCTGCCTCACAAAAATCGGAATAAAAAGTGATCAAAAACTGTAAAATGTTACAAATAAAAACGTCAACTCGTTCCGCAAAAAACAAGACCTCACATGACTCTGTGGACCAAAATATGGAAAAATTATAGGTCTCAAAATGTGGAGACGCAAAAACTTTTTTGCTATAAAAAAGCGTCTTTTAGTGTGTGACAGCTGCCAATCATACAAATCCGATATAAAAAACACTATAAAAGTAAATCAAACCCCCCCTCATCACCCCCTTAGTTAGGGAAAAATAATAAAATTAAAAAAATGTATTTATTTCCATAGGGTTAGGGTTAGGGCTAGGGTTAGGGTTAGGGTTGGGGCTAGGGTTAGAGTTAGGGTTAGGGTTGGGGCTAGGGTTAGGGCTAGGGCTAGGGTTAGGGTTGGGGCTAGAGTTAGGGTTAGGGCTAGGGTTAGGGTTGGGGCTAGGGTTGGAGCTAAAGTTAGGGTTAGGGTTGGGGCTAAAGTTAGGGTTAGGGTTGGGGCTAAAGTTAGGGTTAGGGTTGGGGCTAAAGTTAGGGTTAGGGTTTGGATTACATTTACGGTTGGTATTAGGGTTGGGATTAGAATTAGGGGTGTATATAAATAAACCTGGCACTCAACTTTGGACACCGCGTCAGTCACGCCATTCCTGCACGGGCTTTGCCCAGACAGCCGTACACAGACTAATGGTCTGCATCCTTATGGAAATTATTTATCATCTGCCTATAAGCGGGCACATCTCTCTCCAATCCTCTACATATCACGTAACTGAGGAAGGTCCGGTTTGGGACCGAAACGTTTTGTTGCTGACAATAAAATATATCTCCAGTTAAAAAAGTTGAGTGCCAGGTTTATTTATATATGGTTATGGTGTTGGAACCTACCTGAGCACCGCTAAGACTAAGGCAGTGCACGAGTTTATGTATTGATAGAATTAGGGGTGTGTCAGGGTTAGGGGTGTGGTTAGGGTTACCGTTGGGATTAGGGTTAGGGGTGTTGTTGGATTAGGGTTTCAGGTAGAATTGGGGAGTTTCCACTGTTCAGGCACATCAGGGGCTCTCCAAACGTGACATGGCGTCTGATCTCAATTCCAGCCAATTCTGCGTTGAAAAAGTAAAACAGTGCTCCTTCCCTTCCAAGCTCTCCCGTGCGCCCAAACAGGGGTTTACCCCAACATATGGGGTATCAGCGTACTCGGGACAAATTGGACAACAACTTTTGGGGTCCAAGTTCTCTTTTTATCCTTGGGAAAATAAAAATTTGGGGGGCTAAAAATCATTTTTGTGGGAAAAATAAGATTTTTTATTTTCACGGCTCTGCGTTGTAAACTGTAGTGAAACACTTGGGGGTTCAAAGTTCTCAAAACACATCTAGATAAGTTCCTTGGGAGGTCTAGTTTCCAATATGGGGTCACTTGTGGGGGTTTCTACTGTTTGGGTACATCAGGGGCTCTGCAAATGCAATGTGACGCCTGCAGACCAATTCATCTAAGTCTGCTTTCCAAATGGCGCTCCTTCCCTTCCGAGCTCTGCCATGCACCCAAACAGTGGTTCCCCCCCACATATGGGGTATCAGCGTACTCAGGACAAATTGGACAACAACTTTTGTGGTCCAATTTATCCTGTTACCCTTGTGAAAATACAAAACTGGGGGCTAAAAAATCATTTTTGTGAAAAAAAAAAAGAATTTTTATTTTCACGGCTCTGCGTTATAAACTGTAGTGAAACATTTGGGGGTTCAAAGTTCTCACAACACATCTAGATAAGTTCCTTGGGAGGTCTAGTTTCCAAAATGGTGTCACTTGTGGGGGTTTTTAATGTTTAGGCACATCAGGGGCTCTCCAAACGCAACATGACGTCCCATCTTAATTCCAGTCAATTTTGCATTGAAAAGTAAAATGGCGCTCCTTCACTTCCGAGCTCTGCTATGCTCCCAAACAGTGGTTTACCCCCACATATGGGGTATTGTCGTACTCAGGACAAATTGCACAACAACTTTTGTGGTCTAATTTCTTCTCTTACCCCTGGGAAAATACAAAATCGGGGGCGAAAAAATCATTTTTGTAAAAAAAAATGATTTTTTATTTTTACGGCTCTGCACTATAAACTTCTGTGAAGCACTTGTTGGGTCAAGTGCTCACCACACATCTAGATAAGTTCCTTAAGGGGTTTACTTTCCAAAATGGTGTCACTTGTGGGGGGTTTCAATGTTTAGGCACATCAGGGGCTCTCCAAACGCAACATGGCGTCCCATCTCAATTCCAGTCAATTTTGCATTGAAAAGTCAAATGGCGCTCCTTTCCTTCAGAGCTCTGCCATGCGCCCAAACAGTGGTTTACCTCCACATATGGGGTATCAGCGTTCTCAGGACAAATTGTACAACTTTGGGGGTCCATTTTCTCCTGTTACCCTTGGTAAAATAAAACAAATTGGAGCTGAAATAAATTTTGTGTGAAAAAAAGTTAAATGTTCATTTTTATTTAAACATTCCAAAAATTCCTGTGAAACACCTGAAGGGTTAATTAACTTCTTGAATGTGGTTTTGAGTACCTTGAGGGGTGCAGTTTTTAGAATGATGTCACACTTGGTTATTTTCTATCATATAGACCCCTCAAAATGACTTCAAATGAGATGTGGTCCCTAAAAAAAAATGGTGTTGTAAAAATGAGAAATTGCTGGTCAAATTTTAACCCTTATAACTCCCTAACAAAAAATTTTGGTTCCAAAATTGTGCTGATGTAAAGTAGACATGTGGGAAATGTTACTTATTAAGTATTTTGCGTGACATATTTCTGTGATTTAAGGGCATAAAAATTCAAAGTTGAAAAATTGTGAAATTTTCAAAATTTTCGCCAAATTTCCATTCTTTTCTCAAATAAACGCAAGTTATATCGAATAAATTTTACTACTAACATGAAGTACAATATGTCACGAGAAAACCGTGTCAGAATTGCCATGATCCGTTGAAGCGTTCCAGAGTTATAACCTCATAAAGGGACAGTGGTCAGAATTGTAAAAATTGGCCTGGTCATTAACGTGCAAACCACCCTTGGGGGTGAAGGGGTTAATAGCCTGGGAAGGTCCATGGGTATTACACCCTTCCCAGGCTATAAACATCTGCCCCCAGCCATCAGCTTTCCCTTTGCTGGTTAAAAAAATTATGCTGGAGCCCACTCCATTATTTTCCATAAAAATATTCTTTTATTGATTAAATACATGTATACTCACTATACTAATTGTATATGTCACTGACATCTTTATATCTATCTATTCTATGTTTATATACTATATGTAATCTATCGAGTCTATCATGTTGGGTCTTGCTGTGATTTTAATGTATGTGGCTGCTTAATTGCCGGCTTTTCAAAGGACATCGGTGTGTAAAAATCGGACAGCACTCTCATGGTCCCAGTGCTGTGCGATTTTTTTTCTCGCTCCCATTGAGTTTTGCTGCCGAATGCGATCCGATTTCCGATTACAATCACAGCATGGTGCGATTTTTTTTCCAGTCTGCTCGTGATCCGATCCGAGCTGGAAAAAAAATTGCAGATGAACACACAATGATTGAATATCATTGGTCCGAATGTAATCCGATTTTTAATCGGATTGCATTCGTCCGATTTCATCACAAGTGGGATTGATCCATAAGTGTACAAATCGTATATTGGCTTGTGGAGGGGTGGGGGCACCAAGCTGAATTCTTACCCCGGGTGCTGGAAAACCTAGATACACCTCTGTCTCCAGCTATTGTGTAGCCACAGCTCCCCTGCATACCCAGACAGCTACATACTTAATAACTTTTGGGAGGTGATATCAATAAGATTCTGCATAGCAATGTATCAAATGGCAAACTTTTTTTCACATGACTTGCCCATTTATGATGGCCACATCCTCAGACTTAGGCATTTGAATCACAAAGTGTATGAGACCACCTTGGATCCACCACAAATTAAATACCGACCCAAGACCAGGACCTTAAATAAGTAAACAGATCATGGGCTAGACCTCCTAAGCTAATTAATCACCCCATACCTCCTGAATACACTCCAGACCCTGCAGACTCACTTTATGTGAAGCTTGTGGTCCTCTTCACTCAATAGTGCTGCCCTAAATAAAGTCCTAATGCATGTACAGTAAGCTGCACACTCACTGTACTAATTGTATATGTCACTGACATCTTTATATCTATCTATTCTATGTGTATATACTATATGTAATCTAGTGGTGGTGCTTGGTGGTGGTGGTGTTTGGTGGTGCCTATGAGTGAAGTGACTTCAGAATTAAATGGGGTGGTCTGTTGGACCTTTAGGACTCATGATTAAGTGAGAGATTGATGATAATCCTGTTTTGCTAGTCTAACCTTCTGTCCTGGGCACAGAGGGTAAGATTTAAAAAAAATTGGAGATCACCATCCTGGATTGACATACACATTGATTTCTATTACAGTAACAAGTAGTTAGCTAGTAGAAATTAGCTACTTCCTTTCCTCCTCATGATGTCATACAGAGCGGAAATCTGTATGTCAAACCCGGTTCACGGCTTAGGAGAATGTAGTAAAATATGACACATGTGAACATACCCTAAGAGGGATTGGGTGTTCAGTCACTCTACTTGACTGGGTGACAGAATAAAGCATAGATGACAATGGTAGTTATCAGACAGCTACTTCCTGACAAGAAACAAAAAGCAGGAGAATTTTTGTCTAAAGACATAATTCAAAGGGACTAAACTAACCAGCCTTGCTATCTCTTCAGGAGCCGGTTACTGTGTTCCTTTGGCACCTATTAAAGCAGTACTGAAAGGAGGATCATCCCAGCGCTTGGCCACACAAAGTTCATTTCTCAACTTGCTTATACCAAGATATCAAAGAAATATTGTTCTGTACCTGGAGACAGCATGGAGGATATCATCTCACCATATGGGGTCTGCAGCAGGAAAGTGCAGCCGGGTGGTTCTTACCCAGAAATCCCCTCACTCAGCAGGAACAATGGGCCGTGTTTCTGGGTTGTAGAGAATTCTGCTCTGTAAGAATAATCCCTTAATTCTCCTAATAACGAGATTTATTGAAGTAATTACAAAGTGCCACCTTAACCACTGCAATGCCTGGGCCAGGGTCAATAACGGCATATTCCCTCATAATAAAATCAGCAGTAAATATAAGGGCCCTCGATCAAGTTGTTAAATATGAGTACACATGTTAAGACGTAATTGCGCATCACTCTTATGAATTGACGGCCTGGGGCAGCATCACTGACCCTGGAAATAAAGAAATAAATATACCGTAACTTTGGCACACGGCTGGTGTAGGCCATCAATTATGGAAGAAATGGTGCTTCATCGATGAGTTTGAAAAACTTTGTTATGTTTTTATGGTGGGTGGGAAATGAATAGATGTTTCATGCTATTTTTAGGAACCCAAGTGACAATAAAAATGGCTTCCATTGCAGCTTCTACAAGGGAAGTTACACAGCTCTCAGTATTCTTTTCAGATTGGATTGGTTATGCAGCAGTATAACTTCTGCTATAATGCAGCACTATATGACTTCCAGAACACTAGAAAAGCTGGGATGCAATTCTATACTTCCTAGACATGAAAAGCATAATGCCCTCTTAACACAGAGTCCACATGATAAAATCGACCACAGTGTTCCCATAACAGGGTCAGACAGTGCACACAGGATAAAGCTGGACACAGTGCCCCCACAACAGGGCCAGCCACAGTGTCTCCATAACAAGGTCAGGCACAGTGCCCCCATAATAAGGTCAGCCACAGTTTCCCCATAACAGCGTCATACACAGTGCGCACCTGATAAAACTGGACACAGTGCCCCATAACAGGTTGAGGTATAGTGGCCCCATTTTAGAAACAGCCACAGTGCCCACATGATAAAGATGGATGCAGTTCCCCATAACAGACACAGCCACAGTGTCTCCATAACAAGGTCAGGCACAGTGCCCCCATAATAAGGTCAGCCACAGTTTCCCCATAACAGCGTCATACACAGTGCGCACCTGATAAAACTGTACACAGTGCCCCCATAACAGGGTCAGCTATAGTGGCCCCATAATAGAAACAGCCACAGTGCCCACATGATAAAGATGGATGCAGTTCCCCAATAACAGGGTCAGCCAAAGAATCTCACTTGATAAAGCTAGTCATAGTGCCCATATAGCAGAGTTAACCACAGAGCCACACATGATAAAGTCAACCACAGTGCCCACGTGATGAAGCCGGCCAGAATGGTCTCATTAGAGAGCCACTCACAGTGCCCAGATGATGAAGCCGTCACATTGGCCCCAATCAGCTACAAAGCTCACATGAGAAAGCTATTCTGTTGGGATATGTTTGGTGCAACAATTCTATTCCTGTCTATGAGTGTTTAGTTGCTAGATTTGTATGCTGTTTATAAAGTTAGAACAAAAAAACCTCCCAGAGGCTCACACAGGGAGAGCATGTGACTGTATTTCCTGTTTTTCCTGTCTGTGTATGACAGAAGCAGCCTGCTGTAGATGCTGCACAGATAGAGACACACAAATGATTTATTCCTGATCTATTAAGCTTATCATATATTGTTCCTGAATAAAGGTCTGTTGTCACACACTTGTAGAGTATCCTGGATAATCTTCTGCTAACAGGTTATGGGCCCAGAGTGACACAGAACCCCAGAGTAACACAGCAACAGAAGCCCAAAGCAAAAACAGCACAGAGCAACAGAGAAGATGTCCACTAGTGGCAATCCTGCCAAGTTCTCAGTGCCAAGCCTCACTAACCAGAACTTCCTGGAAATTCAAGGTGAAGATGCTGCTCATAAGAGAAGGTATGTGGAAATATACTCAGGAACAAGTGCCTCATCCATTACCAGATGATTGGCTAGAGAAGGATCAGAAAGCACAAAGCACTATCTCCCTCAGTGTAGATGATAATATATAGATGAACAGATGTCCAGGAGGCGCTGCTCAAAAACTGAATCAATATGCAGCAAATATAATGATGAAAACCACCCTATTCATCCAAAAATAAACACTATAAAAAATCTAAAATGTATATTTGCGCTAAGATATCAGTATAAAAATGTAAATAAATATTTACGCTAGGATAAAAATATATAAATAGAAAAATGACACCTCATTGAATAAACCAAATGTTAATTAGGTGCGATTTCATGTGACATACCTCAGTCCTTATATGCTGTGTATAAACGTTTTCCCCTTTAAGGTCCTTTTAGTGATGTCCGTTTGATGCCAAGGTGCCTTGCTGGCTCTGTTTCTTGGATAGAGTTTTTTTTTTTTTGTGTGTGCCTGTGCACGGCACTCTTTGTCTAGTCCTGTGCGGGGAGTCACGCCTGTCACCGGCCGGGACGGCGATCCCCTAAGCAGTGGCATATATATATATATTTTTTGGGGGGCACCTGCCATCATTTATATACATTGGCATCAAACGGACATCACTAAAAGGACCTTAAAGGGGAAAACGTTTATACACAGCATATAAGGACTGAGGTATGTCACATGAAATCGCACCTAATTAACATTTGGTTTATTCAATGAGGTGTCATTTTTCTATTTATATATTTTTATCCTAGCGTAAATATTTATTTACATTTTTATACTGATATCTTAGCGCAAATATACATTTTAGATTTTTTATAGATGATAATATATGCAAGTGTGCAACTGCAAAGGACATGTGGGATGAGTTACAGACAGTGCATGGCAGATCAAATCTTAGCAATAAGCTTTATCTCATGAGAAAGTTGTATCAGTCTAAGCTAAGTGATGGACAGAATATGCAGGACTATATAAGAAACACCCTAGAGATTGTGGAGCGTCTAAGTGATGTTGGAGAAGAAACTAAAGATTTTCATGTTGCTGCACTTTTAATAAGTGGTCTTCCAGAGAGTTATGACACACTTGTGACTGCACTAGATGCACGGCCAGGAGATGAGCTAACACTAGAGTATGTTAAAGGCAAACTTGTGGATGAAATCAAGAGAAAAACGCAGCATATAAGCAGCAGTAATGAATCTAAAGCAGAAACAGCATTAAAGAAACAGGATTTCCCTAAATATGACAGCAATCTCAGAGAAACTCCTGAATGTTTTTCTGTAAAAACCCCGGCCACCTTAAAGCAGACTGCAGAATTTGGAAAGCATGTCAGCTTAAAAAGAACAGTCATCAAAGGGTTAAAACAGCTGTAAAGGAAAATCCTGCATGTGTTAAAGTTGCATTTAATGCCAGTACAGGCCCATCTGCAAAGCATATATAGTGTATAGATTCTGGTGCAAGCAGCCATATGCAAATAACAAGGATTTCTTCACTGACCTTAATGAAAGCAAGTCAGAAAAGGTCATCTTAGCTAAGGATGTTCTCTATATTCCCAGCCTTGAAAGCAATCCCCTGTCGGTAAAGAAGTTCACGCAAAAGGGGAATGTAGTTACTTTTAAAGATAACAGCTGCATCATCTCATAGAACGGTCACACTCTTGCAGAAGAAAAAATCCAAGATGAACTTTATCAGCTAAAATGTAAAGAAAGAGTGTACAGTGCTAGACAAGATCTACATAAGAACTGTATCTTTGTATGGCACAGACGTCTTGGGCACAGAGACCCAGAAGCAGTAATGAAGCTAGTTCAACTTGCACATGGTATTGAAATCAACAAGTGTAGTCAAATGATAAAGTGCACTAGCAGTCTTAAAGGGAAAATGTCCAGAAAATTGTTTCCTAAAATAAGCACCACTAGATCTGCACAGCCACTGGATCTGATACATACAGATGTATGCGGTCCAATGAGTGTTCAAACTCCTAGCAAGAAGAGATATTTTCTCACATTTATTGATGACTACTCCAGATATACAGTCGCCTACCTGCTTCACATTAAAGATGAAGTTCCACAGAAACTTGAAGAATATCTTGCTGTAGTGTTTAACAAATTTGGAAGAATGCCAAAAGCCCTGCGTGCAGATATTGGAACCGAATATACAATTGGTAAGATGCAAACCATTTTGAAAAAGAATGGAATCGTGTTTCAGACTACCATTCCATACAACCCAGAACAAAATGGCATTGTAGAAGAGAAAGAACCGTACGCTCTGTAAAAGTGGAGATGTATGTTGTTTGATGCGACTCTACCTACAATGTATTGGGGAGAAGCCATCATGACAGCTTGCTATCTTCAAAACAGACTGCCAGATAAAGCCACAAATAAAACTCCATATGAGCTATGGAACTGTGAGAAGCCTAACCTGAAGCACCTCATGATATTTGGAAGCAAAACGATTGTGTATGTTCCCAAAGAAAAACGTTCCAAGTGGATATCACATGCAAACCAAGGAGTCTTGGTGGGCTATAGCGAAACTCAAAAGTGATAAAGAAACCTGCACCCAGAGAACAACACAGTAACAATCAGCAGAGATGTAGTGATTGATGAAAACTCTGTATCGCTCAAATTCCATGAAGTTACACCAGTTATTCAACCTAAGTAGCAAGAACAAGAATCTCAATCACCAAACCCAGACACAGAAAAGGGAAACACTGAAGTATGGATAAGCTTTGAAGCCATCAAGGAAGACACAGAAGAACCAAGTCAACCTCCAGTCAGGAGATCAGAAAGGCTAAACAAAGGTATCCCAGCTAGATGCCTTTCTTATATAGTCAGAACACTTCCTGAACCAGAACTACAGTCATGGCAAGAGATGCAAAAACTGCCTGTCCACGAGAAACAGAAGTGGATAAATGCTGCTAATGAAGAGATGGAGTCCCTTCACCATCTCCAGACATGGGAGCTTACTGAGCTACCACAAGGAAAAAGAGCTATCGAATGTAAGTGGGTCTTCAAAAACCAATGACTCGGAAGGTAAAGTTCACCGGTTTAAAGCAAGATTGGTTGCAAAAGGGTATTCGCAAAAGTATGGTGAAGATTATGATGCTACATTTTCTCCAGTTGTAAAGCAGACCACATTCAGAACTTTAATGTCCATAGCTGCAATTCAACAGATGACAGTGAGACATTTTGACATCAAAACAGCCTTCCTACATAGTGACATTGAAGAAGAGTTGTACATGAGCCAACCCAATGGATATATTAAAAAAAAAGTGAGGAGCACCTTGTTTGTAAAATGCAGAAATCTCTCTATGGACTTAAGCAGTTGGCAAGAGCATGGAACAAAGTTTTGATGGATGAAAGATTTTAAAGATCTCAAGCTGATCCATGTTTGTATACAAAAATGTAGCAAAGGAGTGGATATATGCTCTTCTATATGTAGACGATGTCCCATGAAGATGAAAAAGAAATTGCAAATCTAGGTGAAATTCTTAACTAGCACTTTGAGACTAAGGACCTTGGAAATGTGACATATTATTTGGGAATTCAAATGCAGAGAGAGGAAGATGGGAGTTTTCTTCTCAACCAAAATTCTAAAATTTCCGCAATCCTAAACCAGTTTATAATCTCAGAAGCCAAAGTTGCATCAATACCTATGGATCCGTCCTACTTAAAGTTGGAAGAAGATCTGCTACCCAGCAATTAGAGTTACAGTCAAGCAGTGGGGCACTTCTGTACATAGCAATCACCACTCATCCGAATATCACAGCCACAGTCGGAATTTTCTGCTGACGTGTAAGCAAGCCACGCCAAAGAGACTGGAATGCAATTAAGAGAATTCTTCAATATCTTAAAGGAACTCAAAGGCTAAATCTTAAGATATCTGCATCAGGAGATCTCACTCTTAGGCCATGTGCACACGTTCAGTATTTTTCGCGTTTTTTTCGCTATAAAAACGTGATAAAAACGCGAAAAAAACGCTTACATATGCCTCCTATTATTTACAGTGTATTCCGCATTTCTTGTGCAAATGTTGCATTTTTTTCCGCAAAAAAATCGCATCGCGGAAAAAAAAGCAACATGTTCATTAAATTTGCGGAATTGCCACTGCCCATGCTCCGGCTGGCGCGATTAGTTTGGAGACAAATTAAAAATGCTGTTGGATTTACAGATATTATAGCCGAAATGCCCTTATGGAAAAATAACTACTTTCCGGCGCTGCTAAATCACCCGTCCACTGATTTTTGGGTGCTACATGGTGTTACCTCGGTGGGGGATTTACATGACCAGGGGACCTTTGTGTCCTTTGAACAATTGCAGTCTAAGTATGACATTCCAAGATCCCAATTTTTTCGTTTCTTACAATTAAGGTCAGCTTTCCAGTCATATATGAGGGGGGTGGCTACAGGCCGCACAATTTCATCTTTGCCTTTGATAGGAATCCTTAAATCCCAGGGACCCCAGGGTCTTATTTCTTCTCTATATACCTATATGTTATCGGTGGGAGCGGGATCAACTATAGGACTCATCAAGGGGAAATGGGAAAGACTCATTCCTGATGCACAGGAAGAAGAATGGGAGGAAATTCTAGAATCCCCACTCCCGTCAATTAATAACAGGATGACACAGCTATATATAATATACCAATCATATTTAACTCCCACACGGCTTTTTAAGATGGGTCGACTTCAATCATCAGAATGTCTGCGTTGTCATCTACCGGACGCAGATTTTATTCACATGATGTGGAGCTGTCCTATTATCCTTCAATATTGGAAAGAGGTGACATCATTACTTTCATCCATAGTATTAACTCCTGTTCCTCTTGAACCATTAATTTGCTTATTTGGGGTGTGGGATGAAGAGACCTGGGGTCATCATATTGGGATCTTCTTACGGGAGTCACTTTTTATGGCAAGGAAGGTGATAGCGATGCGGTGGATGGGGGGTTCATGCCCCTCCCTCAGGGCCTGGGTTGAGTTGGTAAACTCGGTCATCCCTTATGAACGAACGCTATATCAAAATAGAGGATGTCCGGGTAAATTCGAGAAAATTTGGAGCGGATGGAACTCCTCTCATCTTACTTTATAATCTTGCAGTTAATTGCATCAGTGCAAAGCGTCAAATTACTCTAGATATCGCACAGAGTAAGATACAATTTATTATTAAGCGGCAGATAGGTAGTTAATAAGATAGTTATAGTTATGGTTTAATAATTGCACAATTTCACACTCCATGCTTTGTATGGTTTGAATGGAGTAAATAACATGTTGAGCATAGAATTGTAATACTCAATTATACATACAGTATACATGTTCTATATTGATTTGAATGTAATACTAATGAACATAAATGTGTATATTGTATATTATATATTTTTTTGCTGTTTTAGTTAATAAACGAATTTAAAAAAAAATTTGCGGAATTGCAGGGATTCCGCACACCTAGGAATGCATTGATCTGCTTTCTTTCTGCATGGGGCTATGCCCACCATGCGGGAAGTAAGCAGATCATGTGCGGTTGGTACCCAGGGTACTCTCCTCCACGGACTGGGCACCATATAATTGGTAAAAAAAAGAATTAAAATAAAAAATATTTATATACTCACCTTCGATGGCCCCCGAAGTCTTCCCGCCTCTCAGCGGTGCATTCTGCCGCTTCCGTTCCTATAGATGGTGTGTGTGAAGGACCTGCGATGACGTCGCGGTCACATGACTGCGATGACGTCGCGGTCACGTGACCGCGACGTCATCGAAGGTCCTACACACACACAGAATCTATAGGAACGGAAGCCGCTGAGGAGATCGGCTGTCTGCAGGTGAGTATAACCATTTTTTTTATTTTTTTAATTATTTTTAAACATTCTATCTTTTACTATTGATGCTGCATAGGCTGCATCTATAGTAAAAAGTTGGTCACACTTGTCAAACACTATGTTTGACAAGTGTGACCAACCTGTCAGTCAGTTTTCCAAGCGATGCTACAGATCGCTTGGAAAACTTTAGCATTCTGCAAGCTAATTGCGCTTGCAAAATGCTAAAAAAAAAAACGCGAAAAAAACGGGAAAAAACGCAAAAAAAAAATATGCTGATTTCTTGCAGAAAATTTCCGGTTTTCTTCAGGAAATTTCTGCAAGAAATCCTGACGTGTGCACATACCCTTAGAGGTTATGTGGATGCAGATTGCGCTGGAGATTCAAGTGATCGGAAATCAACAAGTGGTTACTTGTTCAAGTTAGGAAAAAAAATTAAATTTCTTGGTCCAGAAGAAAACAAGTATCAGTCGCTTTAACTTCTACAGAAGCAGAATATATGTCTGCTGCTTATGCAAGTTAAGAAGTAATTTGGTTGAAACAACTTTTGGAAGATTTCGGCAAGCCACTAACTCAACCAACAGTTATCTATGAGGACAACCAAGGATTCATTAACCCCTTCACCCCCAAGGGTGGTTTGCACGTTAATGACCGGGCCAATTTTTACAATTCTGACCACTGTCCCTTTATGAGGTTATAACTCTGGAACGCTTCAACGGATCTTGGCGATTCAGACACTGTTTTCTTGTGACATATTGTACTTCATGATAGTGGTAAAATTTCTTCGATATAACTTGCGTTTATTTGTGAAAAAAACGAATATTTGGCGAAAATTTTGAAAATTTCGCAATTTTCCAACTTTGAATTTTTATGCCCTTAAATCACAGACATATGTCACGCAAAATACTTAATAAGTAACATTTCCCACATGTCTACTTTACATCAGCACAATTTTGGAACCAAAATTTTTTTTTGTGACGGAGTTATAAGGGTTAAAAGTTGACCAGCAATTTCTCATTTTTACAACACCATTTTTTTTAGGGACCACATCTCATTTGAAGTAATTTTGAGGGGTCTATATGATAGAAAATACCCAAGTGTGACACCATTCTAAAAACTGCACCCCTCAAGGTACTCAAAATCACTTTCAAAAAGTTTATTAACCCTTCAGGTGTTTCACAGGAATTTTTGGAATGTTTAAATAAAAATAAACATTTAACTTTTTTTCACACAAAATTTATTTCAGCTCCAATTTGTTTTATTTTACCAAGGGTAACAGGAGAAAATAGACCCCAAAATTTGTTGTACAATTTGTCCTGAGTACGCTGATACCCCATATGTGGGGGTAAACCACTGTTTGGGCGCATGGCAGAGCTCAGAAGGAAAGGAGCGCCATTTGACTTTTCAATGCAAAATTGACTGGAATTGAGATGGGACGCCATGTTGCATCTGGAGAGCCCCTGATGTGCCTAAACATTGAAACCCCCCACAAGTGACACCATTTTGGAAAGTAGACCCCCTAAGGATCTTATTTAGATGTGTGGTGAGCACTTTGACCCAACAAGTGCTTCACAGAAGTTTATAATGCAGAGCCGTAAAAATAAAAAATCATATTTTTTCACAAAAATTATCTTTTCGCCCCCAATTTTTTATTTTCCCAAGGGTAAGAGAAGAAATTGGACCCGAAAAATTGTTGTGCAATTTGTCCTGAGTACGCTGATACCCCATATGTGGGTGTAAACCATTGTTTGGGCGCAGGGCAGAGCTCGGAAGGGAAGGAGCGCCATTTGACTTTTCAATGCAAAATTGACTGGAATTGAGATGGGACGCCATGTTGCGTTTGGAGAGCCCCTGATGTGCCTAAACATTGAAACCCTGTACAAGTGACACCATTTTGGAAAGTAGACCCCTTAAGGAACTTATCTAGATGTGTGTTGAGCACTTTGACCCAACAAGTGCTTCACAGAAGTTTATAATGCAGAGCCGTAAAAATAAAAAATCATATTTTTTCACAAAAATGATCTTTTCGCCCCCAATTTTTTATTTTCCCAAGGGTAAGAGAAGAAATTGGACCCGAAAAATTGTTGTGCAATTTGTCCTGAGTACGCTGATACCCCATATGTGGGGGTAAACCACTGTTTGGGCGCAGGGCAGAGCTCGGAAGGGAAGGAGCGCCATTTGACTTTTCAATGCAAAATTGACTGGAATTGAGATGGGACGCCATGTTGCGTTTGGAGAGCCCCTGATGTGCCTAAACATTGAAACCCTGTACAAGTGACACCATTTTGGAAAGTAGACCCCTTAAGGAACTTATCTAGATGTGTGTTGAGCACTTTGACCCAACAAGTGCTTCACAGAAGTTTATAATGCAGAGCCGTAAAAATAAAAAATCATATTTTTTCACAAAAATGATCTTTTCGCCCCCATTTTTTTATTTCCCCAAGGGTAAGAGAAGAAATTAGACCACAAAAGTTGTTGTGCAATTTGTCCTGAGTACGACGATACCCCATATGTGGGGGTAAACCACTGTTTGGGCGCATAGCAGAGCTCGGAAGGGAAGGAGCGCTATTTTACTTTTCAATGCAAAATTGACTGGAATTAAGATGGGATGCCATGTTGCGTTTGGAGAGCCCCTGATGTGCCTAAACATTAAAAACCCCCACAAGTGACACCATTTTGGAAAGTAGACCCCCTAAGGAACTTATCTAGATGTGTTTTGAGAGCTTTGAACCCCCAAGTGTTTCACTACAGTTTATAACGCAGAGCCGTGAAAATAAAAATTCTTTTTTTTTTCACAAAAATGATTTTTAGCCCCCAGTTTTGTATTTTCACAAGGGTATCAGGATAAATTGGACCCCAAAAGTTGTTGTCCAGTTTGTCCTAAGTACGCTGATACCCCATATGTGGGGGGGAACCACTGTTTGGGCGCATGACAGAGCTCGGAAGGGAAGGAGCGCCATTTGGAATGCAGACTTAAATGGATTGGTCTGCAGGCGTCACGTTGCATTTGCAGAGCCCCTGATGTACCCAAACAGTACAAACCCCCCACAAGTGACCCCATATTGGAAACTAGACCCCCCAAGGAACTTATTTAGATGTGTTGTGAGAACTTTGAACCCCCAAGTGTTTCACTACAGTTTATAACGCAGAGCCGTGAAAATAAAAATTCTTTTTTTTTTCACAAAAATGATTTTTAGCCCCCAGTTTTGTATTTTCACAAGGGTATCAGGATAAATTGGACCCCAAAAGTTGTTGTCCAATTTGTCCTGAGTACGCTGATACCCCATATGTGGGGGGGAACCACTGTTTGGGCGCATGACAGAGCTCGGAAGGGAAGGAGCGCCATTTGGAATGCAGACTTAAATGGATTGGTCTGCAGGCGTCACGTTGCATTTGCAGAGCCCCTGATGTACCCAAACAGTACAAACCCCCCACAAGTGACCCCATATTGGAAACTAGACCCCCCAAGGAACTTATTTAGATGTGTTGTGAGAACTTTGAACCCCCAAGTGTTTCACTACAGTTTATAACGCAGAGCCGTGAAAATAAAAATTCTTTTTTTTTTCACAAAAATGATTTTTAGCCCCCAGTTTTGTATTTTCACAAGGGTATCAGGATAAATTGGACCCCAAAAGTTGTTGTCCAATTTGTCCTGAGTACGCTGATACCCCATATGTGGGGGGGAACCACTGTTTGGGCGCTTGACAGAGCTCGGAAGGGAAGGAGCGCCATTTGGAATGCAGACTTAAATGGATTGGTCTGCAGGCGTCACGTTGCATTTGCAGAGCCCCTGATGTACCCAAACAGTACAAACCCCCCACAAGTGACCCCATATCGGAAACTAGACCCCCCAAGGAACTTATCTAGATGTGTTGTGAGAACTTTGAACCCCCAAGTGTTTCACTACAGTTTACAACGCAGAGCCGTGAAAATAAAAAATCTTTTTTTTCCCACAAAACTTATTTTTTGGCCCCCAGTTTTGTATTTTCCCAAGGGTAGCAGGAGAACTTGGACCCCAAAAGATGATGTCCAATTTGTCCTGAGTACGCTGATACCCCATATGTTGGGGTAAACCCCTGTTTGGGCACACGGAAGAGCTCTGAAGGGAAGGAGCACTGTTTTCCTTTTTCAACGCAGAATTGGCTGGAATTCAGATCGGATGCCATGTCCCGTTTGGAGAGCCCCTGATGTGCCTAAACAGTGGAAACCCCCCAATTATAACTGAAACCCTAATCCAAACACACCCCTTACCCTAATCCCAACAGTAACCCTAACCACTCCTCTAACCCAGACACACCCAACCCTATTCCCAACCGTAAATGTAATCCAAACCCTAACCCTATCTTTAGCCCCAACCCTAACTGTAGCCCCAACCCTAGCCCCAACCCTAGCCCTAACCCTAACCCGAGTAATAACCCTAGCCCTATCACTAGCCCTAACACTAGCCGTAACACTAGCCCTAACCCTAGCCCTAACACTAGCCCTAACACTAGCCCTAACACTAGCCGTAACACTAGCCCTAACCCTAGCCCCAACCCTAGCCCTAACCCTTGCCCTAACCCTAACCCTAACCCTAGCTCTAACCCTAGCCCTAACTCTAGTCCTAACTCTAGTCCTAACTCTAGCCCTAACCCTAATGGGAAAATGGAAATAAATACATTTTTTAATTTTTTAATTTTTCCCTAACTAAGGGGGTGATGAAGGGGGGTTTGATTTACTTTTATAGCGGGTTTTTTAGCGGATTTTTATGATTGGCAGCCGTCACACACTGAAAGACGCTTTTCATTGCAAAAAATATTTTTTGCGTTACCACATTTTGAGAGCTGTAATTTTTCCATATTTGAGTCCACAGAGTCATGTGAGATCTTGTTTTTTGTGGGACGAGTTGACGTTTTTATTGGTAACATTTTCGGACACGTGACATTTTTTGATCGCTTTTTATTCCGATTTTTGTGAGGCAGAGTGATCAAAAACCAGCTATTCATGAATTTCTTTTGGGGGAGGCGTTTATACCGTTCCGCGTTTGGTAAAATTGATAAAGCAGTTTTATTCGTCGGGTCAGTATGATTACAGCGATATCTCATTTATATCTTTTTTTTATGTTTTGGCGCTTTTATACGATAAAAACTATTTTATAGAAAAAATAATTATTTTGGTATCGCTTTATTCTCAGGACTATAACTTTTTTATTTTTTTGCTGATGATGCTGTATTGCGGCTCGTTTTTTGCGGGACAAGATGACGTTTTCAGCGGTACCATGGTTATTTATATCAGTCTTTTTGATCGCGTGTTATTCCACTTTTTGTTCGGCGGTATGATAATAAAGCGTTATTTTTTGCCTCATTTTTTTTTTTTTTTCTTACGGTGTTTACTGAAGGGGTTAACTAGTGGGGCAGTTTTATAGGCTGGGTCGTTACGGACGCGGCGATACTAAATATGTGTACTTTTATTGTTTTTTTTTATTTTATTTAGCAAAAGAAATGTATTTATGGGAATAATATATATATATTTTTTTCTTTATTTAGGATATGTTTTTTTATTTATTTTTTTACACATGTGGGGAATTTTTTTTTAACTTTTTTACTTTGTCCCAGGGGGGGACATCACAGATCATTGATCTGGCAGTGTGCACAGCACTCTGTCAGATCGACGATCTGCTGTGCAGGGCTGCAGGCTTACCAAGTGTCTGCTCTGAGCAGACACTCGGTAAGCCACCTCCCTCCCTGCAGGACCCGGATGCCGCGGCCATCTTGGATCCGGGACCTGCGGTGAGGAGGGAGGTAGGAGACCCTCGGAGCAACGCGATCACATCGCGTTGCTCCGGGGGTCTCAGGGAAGCCCGCAGGGAGCCCCCTCCCTGCGCGATGCTTCCCTATACCGCCGGTACACCGCGATCATGTTTGATCGCGGTGTGCCGGGGGTTAATGTGTCGGGGGCGGTCCGTGACCGCTCCTGGCACATAGTGCCGGATGTCAGCTGCGATATGCAGCTGACACCCGGCCGCGATCGGCCGCGCTCCCCCCGTGAGCGCGGCCGATCGCGTATGACGTACTATCCCGTCGGTGGTCATACGGGCCCACCCCACCTCGACGGGATAGTACGTCAGATGTCAGGAAGGGGTTAAAGTTGCCAGCAGTGAGAAGAGTAGTGCAAGGACTAAGCACATTGATGTAAAACATCACCACTTACGTGACTTAGTGGAACGTGGTGTACTCGAGTTTGTTTATTGCAAGTCTGACAAGATGATAGCCCATGGTATGACAAAGCCATTATCAAGAGCCAAGTTTGTGGACTTCAGAACCGCAATGGGACTAACAGGATAAGTAGTTGTTGAGTGGGGATATTGGAATATGTTTGGTGCAATAACTCTATTCCTGTCTATGAGTGTTTAGTTGCTAGATTTGTATGCTGTTCATAAAGTTAGAACAAAAAATAAACTCCCAGAGGCTCACACAGGGAGAGCATGTGACTGTATTTTTCTTTTCGTTTCCGGTGTCTGTGTATGATAGAAGCAGCCTGCTATAGATGCTGCACAGGTAGAGACACACAAATGATTTATTCCTGATCTATTAAGCTTATATATTGTTCCTGATTGTTCCTGAATAAAGAAGCTCTGTTGTCACACGCTTGGAGAGTATCCTGAATAACCGCTGCTAACATATTCACAGTGCCCCATAACAAAGTCAGCCACAGTGTGTCAATAATAAGAATCAGCCACAGTGCTAATAATGCTCTCCACAGCACCTTCATAACAGTGCAAGCCAGTTCCCACATGATGAAGCCACTACAGTGCCCTCATAGGCAAGTCAGTCACAAAGCCTTCCACAGTGCCCACACAACAGAGCTAGCCACAGTTCCCATACGATAAAGCCTGTAACAATTACCCCATAACAGAGTTTGCTACAGTGCCCACATGATATATCTGTCCACCACAGTGACCTCATGACAGATTCAACCATAAAACCCATAATATAAAACTGGTCACAGTGCCCTCATAAAGAGCCGAAAGTGTTCTTTAGAAAGAAACAACCTCATTAGCAATAATACTTTAACAATAGTTCTGAATCTTGGTCTAAAGTGAGCTTTGATGGCAGCCATATTGGTTTTCACTCTGCTTTTCCAGCACCTGAATAATTTTTTTTCAGGACTGGACATACTTCATGTTATATTTTTACCATTAAATGTTTTGTCCAGGGTATGAAGGACATGACTGCTTTCTTCTAAAAACATTGCCATATCAGTCCGTGAGTTGTGTCTGGTATTTTACGTCACCTCTATTACATTGCCACACACAACCTGTGGACAGGAGTGGCATAGTTTTTGGAAGAAAGTGGCTGTATTAATCTTATTCTTTTCCCGTAGAAACTTATTTTTGCCAATCAGTTACCCAGATATGTAATGACCCATTCAGGAACCATTAAGAGAAAGTGTGAACAGTAGGTCAAGCATCGGTCCATATCACAAGATGGTGGCCTCTATTGTGTGAATGATCTGTATACAGCCATGAGAGTGTTATTTTCCTGATCACTTAATTACAGCTAGCACTTGATGTTAGTGAGGATTATTGATTCCTCACACGGTTCCTTTGAAGAACCACTGTCCAAGTCCCAACAACTCGAATTTTATAACCTGCATCTCCAGGACAAACAGCAGCGCGTCACGACTGGCTTAAGAGGGGATAATAGTTAAAAGACGCTGGAAATGTTATCACTCAGCAAACCTTCTGTTATATATTTTCAGCTAGTTCATTATTTATCCAAGGAGCCACCAGGTGTACTGGGAGACAGGGCAAGGGGATTAGCTGGGTTAAAGTGTGACAGGATTTCTATAATGCTTTACCCACTTTTCTTGAAATTTGAGGTGAAATAAATCAGTTTGTAAATAGTAAAGCGGCTTCACATCCAGCACGGCAAATATTTTCTGCACCGTTTCTCTGCAATTAAAAGTCTGGACAAATATTGTGTCAGATATGAGGGATGTCATGTTGCTGTTCCCATTAAATATGTTTCTTCTATCCTTTCTATGATTTCTAGAAATCAGATGTACTTAAAGGGATTGTCCACTTTGGCTAATCCCCACTTAGTAGAAGGTTTCATTTATAATTAGGTGATTTTAAAGTTTTCTCTTGCTGAGAACTCATCAGGGTGTGTCCACGGTCAGTAAACGCTGCGGATTGGATGCTGCGTACATCCGCAGCATCCAATCTGCAACGGCCAGATGTTACAGCATAGTGGATAGGATTTCATGAAATCCCATCTCCACTATGCATACATCGGCGCCTCCAGCTTCCCTATTTCAGCCGGGCCCTGAATCCAAGCATACAAAACTCCTCCCCAGAGGTGCCGGCATTCTAGGGGCTTATTTCAGCCAACCTTGACCACATGCAGACATGACCACCAAGTAGCAAAGCTCATAACATAGGTTGATACTAGCGCATACTAGTTTTTATTGCCGCAGCTGAATGATTTACATCTGTTAGCCAGCATAAGTACATGTGGGGGTTGCCTGGTTGCTAGGAAATCCCCACATGTACTTATGCTGGCTAACAGATGTAAATCATTCAGCTGCGGCAATAAAAACTAAATTTCCGAGCACTAAAAAATGCTCGGAGGACACCCGAGCGTGCTCGGGAGATCTCGAGTAACGAGCATATTCGCTCATCACTATTCCTAACAATAAAAATGTGAGAATTAGTATCACAAAATTTTTTTACATCCAGGTACCTTTTTAGATGAACTACTCTAGAGACAACCACGTCCCTTTCTTTTTATCTTCATTTTGTCCAGATGTCATGATGTCTTCTCATCCACAGCTCATCTCTGCAGACTTCCATCCTCTCCAGTCTTGTGCTGCACATCCCCACACAATATGCTTAAAGATAGCAGTGCCATTATAATGCTCCTGAATAAAAATATCTGGACTACAATGAGCCCCGGGGATAAATAGTTGCCCCTCACTATATTCCCTGCACAAAATATGACCCCAGACTGACCCTCTTATGGTACATGCCCTCCACTCTGCCCTCTCCTTTCCATATTGGGGATCCTCTTCACTCTGTGTCCCCCATATAGGGCCCAGTCTCTATTCTATACATCTGCAACGCCCCCACAGCCGCAGGGCCGAGGGGTACCCGGTACCGGGCCTCTGAGTCTCTGCTCTGGGGTTGTCACGGTGGCTAGGCGCGGTCCGTGACCCTGCCGAGGGGCGTACAGTGATAGGTATGACGGATGGTAGTGGTAGTGAGGCTGTAGTGGTGCGGTGCAGTAAATAACGCGGACACCAGGTTGCAGTCTCTTTACCTCTTTACTGAAGATCTCTGGGTCCTCAGTCCAGAATCTGGATAACCAGGCTGCGCAAGTCCGGCCGGTCCAATGGCACCTCCAGAGTTCTCTTAGCAGGTGGAAATCTGTGCCTTCCTTCTAGCGCTATGTGTTGCGGTCCTTCCCTGCTGTGCTTACGGAAAGTCCCCACAACTGTTGTGTCTGTTTCTTAAGTTCCCTCACAACTCGATTAGATGATGTTCTGCTAATCCTCCGTCCCTCCCTGATGTTACGGTTGGGACGGCACCCGTTTGACGGGTAGGCTCGGAGCTCTTCCGGGACCCTAGAGTCGCCCCTCTCCACAATTTGCCCCCCAAGACTGCATAGGTGATTTAAGTGAGACAGCCCGCCTTAGACTGACTGTCCTGCCGCTGTTTAGAGTATTGCTTGAAGCTGGATGTTGTAATACTCCCTCGGCGTTCCGGCCACCGGTAGTGCGCCTCAGTAGGGTGTTGCCTCGGTCTTACGGCACGACCCCTACTGGTATTCTCCTTATTGCTTGATCTCGTTTCTCACTCAGCACAATCTATCTCGCTTCTCGTCCTTCCTTGGGCACCGCCGCTATCCTGAGCAGGCACGGTCCCGTTACGTTCGCTCAAGTTGCCAAGCCTCTGTCAGGATCCCACCCCTGACAGAGACCCTACTGTATCTTCCCCCACAACACCCTCTGCCACAAGGTGTTGCCTGGTTCCAACCCAGTCAGCTTTCTGATCTAACTTCCTGCCTGACCCCCAGTTTACCCACTATGGTGGGGAGTGGCCTAGTGAATAGAACCCTTAGCTCCCCCCGGAGGCCCGACTGTGAAATGTATTGGTGTCTGTGATACCTGATCAGATGAACTCCTTCAGTGCCATCAGATGTACCATAGCTCCCCTTAGTGGCGGAGCCACAGTACTGCAACGACCAGGACTCTGGGGCGCTGCACTCCCCCCTGGTTAAACACAGTACTCCGGGACTGGGAAGAATACAACAATACAAGTTAGCAAAAAGACATACAGTTTTGTTGAGTGCGATAACAATAAGCATATTTGAACAAAGCTTCCCTTTATGGGAGGTGAGGACACTTGAATGTTACAAACATGGTTAACATTATAAATTACAGGCTATAAATAACTCCTGTTACCCAACCGGGTATTCTACTTAGTGCAAACTTTTGAATAATAAGTTAACGTTGTCCTTAAGGATGTACACTCTGAATCCGTTAAAGACCTTCTTATAATCACATTATAAGGCAATTTAACTTTTACATTCCCCTTCTTTAAATCTGCAGGACCGCCTGTCCTAACGGCACCAGACCTACTGCCTCTCCTTTCTTACAGGACCGCTCCTTTCAGCCCGAGCCTTCTGTCTTTTCAACTACTATACACAGTATAGAACATAACACTACTTTCAGTTTAAGAGCACTGAGCCATCTCTATATGGCTCCTAGGAGGACTCAGGGTTTACCTTCTGTCCTCGTTGTCTATCAACATTATCAAACAGTTCCTATATAACATTAAACCTTCTCATTACTTTCTTACTAACACATATGCAGGACACTACGTCTACCCCTATGGGCCCACTGCATCCTTCTTCTAGCTTTCACTTTCTTTCAGGGAACATTATCAGCATTTCTTTACAATTAACTAGTTGGATACATATAACTTTCTCATACAAATATTATCATCACTTTCTTTTCGTCAAAACATTATTGCTACCTGTCTTAAAGCAATATCACCATTCTCCAAGTGCAACAAATGAACATCCCCATTAAGAGAGGACCAAGTCTCTATGAGGTAGCATATCTTCTCAAGCTACCAGTCCGTACTCAGCAAAGGTTCCAGTGTGGTATCTTCACAAAGAGTCCTTTTTGAAGTAAAACCAGTAGGGAGCACCTTTAATAAGGTGCAAACTATTTACAAAAAGTTTGTATCATGCACTGTTCATAATTGCGGCAGTTCTGGAACTTTGTGTAACAACTCAGAAAAATAAACAAAACAATAGGGATCCCGGGTCAACAAAGGGATCCCCTTAAGAGTTAACCCTGGACGGGTCTAGCAGCAAAACAGGAAACAAACAAACAGTTAAGGAACTATTTACATGTACTGCAGTTTCTTACTCATCTTTCGGTACAGAAGGTGGTTTCCTTCCGGGCCTCACCAGACCAACGGGTCGCGCTGCCGATCCAAGGAGCGGTTCCTGTCCCAGCAATGACAGGATTCCTCGCCGTGATGCTCTTCTCACTGATGGGCCGGCACGCCCCCAAGGTACATGGTGGGTCCGGGTTCCCCGCTGCTCCGCAGGGACAGGTTCCATTGCCTTTTCGGCAGGAGGTTCATCTTCGGATGTTTTGGCGGCAGCCTGGAGTGCGACGCACCGCTGGACGCCCCGCGCTATCCAGCCAGCTTCGCCTGTTTCCCTCCTCCACCTGGTGTAGGTTACAGCGTCACCTGGCTCCAGGTCGCGAGCGAACCTTCCTCCGCAGGGCTCTACCTCCTCCCGGTCTACGCGGACTTGTAGCGGCTCCCCGATCTCCTGTATAACCCCTCTTCCATGTCGGGGGTTAAAGAACACCACTACACCCCAGTGTGACGTTGGGATTTCTTCCACGCTGGTCAGGTCAATCCGGGCTGCAGGCTGGGGCCGGTTCCGCCACGCTGTCATCAGGCGCCGCAGGTGTTCGGCCTCCGGCAGAAGTTTCATGCCCTGCGCCCGCAGCGTACCTTCAGCCGCAGCCGGGTTGGGAGGAGCAGGGGACACCGGAGACAAACGGACCTCCGTGGGCTGGCCCAGCCGAGCGAACACGCGGGCATCAGCCTCCAAGCGGCGTGCTATCTGGCGGGCCTCGGCTGCAGCTACACACTCCTCAGATGGTGGCAAGGGGGGTCGGCCCATCGGTAGCTCCTTGAGGGTCAGTCCCCGCAACGTTGGTGCATCTGGGGCTGTGTCGGGTGGCGCAGCCTCAGGCTGGATCGGGTCAGTCCCACGCGGTGTTCCCGGCGTTGCCATCTTTTCTCCTTCTCCAGTGTCCTCTTCCCGCGGTCTCTTTCGTGGGCGGCCCCGTCTCCATGGTCTCCACCCTCCAAACAGGATAAGGAGGCGGACCTCAGCTGTTGACGGACACGTTCTCAGGACACAAAAATATTTAGACTGGGCGGCCATGGATTTTTCCGCGCTCTTCGGCTTGTCTACGCCTACTCCACGCCCCTCTTCTCTTCCTGCGCTCTCCTCAGCGCTGTAATGGCGGCGGATTTTGGCGGCAAATGGCGCAGCACAGTCCTTGCAATAAAGTACAGTCCAAGCACGATAAATCACAGTTTCAAGGCACACATGACCTGATTCTTCAGGCTTAAGTAGATCCTGTTCGTGACGCCAAATTTTGCAACGCCCCCACAGCCGCAGGGCCGAGGGGTACCCGGTACCGGGCCTCTGAGTCTCTGCTCTGGGGTTGTCACGGTGGCTAGGCGCGGTCCGTGACCCTGCCGAGGGGCGTACAGTGATAGGTATGACGGATGGTAGTGGTAGTGAGGCTGTAGTGGTGCGGTGCAGTAAATAACGAGGACACCAGGTTGCAGTCTCTTTACCTCTTTACTGAAGATCTCTGGGTCCTCAGTCCAGAATCTGGATAACCAGGCTGCGCAAGTCCGGCCGGTCCAATGGCACCTCCAGAGTTCTCTTAGCAGGTGGAAATCTGTGCCTTCCTTCTAGCGCTATGTGTTGCGGTCCTTCCCTGCTGTGCTTATGGAAAGTCCCCACAACTGTTGTGTCTGTTTCTTAAGTTCCCTCACAACTCGATTAGATGATGTTCTGCTAATCCTCCGTCCCTCCCTGATGTTACGGTTGGGACGGCACCCGTTTGACGGGTAGGCTCGGAGCTCTTCCGGGACCCTAGAGTCGCCCCTCTCCACAAGTTGCCCCCCAAGACTGCATAGGTGATTTAAGTGAGACAGCCCGCCTTAGACTGACTGTCCTGCCGCTGTTTAGAGTATCGCTTGAAGCTGGATGTTGTAATACTCCCTCGGCGTTCCGGCCACCGGTAGTGCGCCTCAGTAGGGTGTTGCCTCGGTCTTACGGCACGACCCCTACTGGTATTCTCCTTATTGCTTGATCTCGTTTCTCACTCAGCACAATCTATCTCGCTTCTCGTCCTTCCTTGGGCACCGCCGCTATCCTGAGCAGGCACGGTCCCGTTACGTTCACTCAAGTTGCCAAGCCTCTGTCAGGATCCCACCCCTGACAGAGACCCTACTGTATCTTCCCCCACAACACCCTCTGCCACAAGGTGTTGCCTGGTTCCAACCCAGTCAGCTTTCTGATCTAACTTCCTGCCTGACCCCCAGTTTACCCACTATGGTGGGGAGTGGCCTAGTGAATAGAACCCTTAGCTCCCCCCGGAGGCCCGACTGTGAAATGTATTGGTGTCTGTGATACCTGATCAGTGATCAGATGAACTCCTTCAGTGCCATCAGACGTACCATAGCTCCCCTTAGTGGCGGAGCCACAGTACTGCAACAAACCAGGACTCTGGGGCGCTGCACATCCTCACCACACTCGCCCTCCCTGGTGTGACCTCACACTGTTTCCCCATGCTACACACCAACACTGCTCAGTCTCTATTCTGTGCCCACTCACACTTTTCTCCCTCCATACTTTCTGCTCACATTATTCCCCTCAATCGTCTCCTCACACATTTCCCCCTCCTCATGCTGTCATCTCTCACTTCACCCCTGCTAACCATACTGTCTCCTCACAAATCCCTCCAACTCCTCATACTGTGTCTGCACCCATAACCCCCTTCACTCCCCATACTGCGTTCGCACCCATACTCCCCATTCTGTGCCTGCACCAATCCCCACTCCCCATACTGTTTCTGCACCCATCTCTCCCAATCACCATACTGTGAATGCACTCATGCCCCCTTACTGTTTCCTCATAAATTCCCCCCATCTCCTCACTTGCCCTTCATACTGTGGTTTCATATCTTTCCCATTCTCCATATTGTGTCTGCACCTAATCCTACCATGCTCCCAAAACTTGTGCCCTCAAATCTTCCCCCTAAAGGCCCTGTCTCACTAAGCGATTTACCAACGATCACGACCAGCGATACGACCTGGCCGTGATCGTTGGTAAGTCGCTGTGTGGTCGCTCGGGAGCTGTCACACAGACCGCTCTCTCCAGCGACCAACGATCAGGGGAACGACTTCGGCATCGTTGAAACTGTCTTCAACGATGCCGAAGTCCCCCTGCAGCACCCGGGTAACCAGGGTAAACATCGGGTTACTAAGCGCAGGGCCGCGCTTAGTAACCCGATGTTTACCCTGGTTACCAAAAAAACCAAACAGTACATACTCGCCTTTCGGTGTCCGTCAGGTCCCTTGCCGTCTGCTTCCTGCTCTGACTGAGATCCGGCCGTACAGTGAGAGCAGAGCGCAGCGGTGACGTCACCGCTGTGCTCTCACTTCTCACTGTACGGCCGGCAGTCAGTGAGAGCAGGAAGCAGACGGCAAGGGACCTGACGGACACCGAAAGGCGAGTATGTACTGTTTGTTTTTTTTACATTTACGCTGGTAACCAGGGTAAACATCGGGTTACTAAGCGCGGCCCTGCGCTTAGTGACCCGATGTTTACCCTGGTTACCAGTGAAGACATCGCTGGATCGGTGTCACACACACCGATTCAGCGATGTCAGCGGGACCTCAACGACCAAAAAAAGGTCCAGGCCATTCCGACACGACCAGCGATCTCACAGCAGGGGCCTGATCGCTGGTACGTGTCACACATAGCGAGATCGCTATGGAGGTCGCTGTTGCGTCACAAAACTTGTGACTCAGCAGCGATCTCGCTAGCGATCTCGCTATGTGAGACGGGGCCTTTACACACAGTAAATCTCCCCCCACAGATTAAATCTTCCCTCCACAGAGAAAAATCTTCCCCCCACAGAGTACATCTTCCCCCACAATGTAAATCCCCCCCCCACAGAGTAAATCTTTCCCCACAGAGTAAAGGTACCGTCACACTAGGCGATATCGCCAGCGATCCGTGACGTTGCAGCGACCTGGATAGCGATATCGCTGTATTTGACACGCAGCAGCGATCTGGATCCCGCTGTGAAATTGCTGGTCGCTGCTAGAAGGTCTGCACTTTATTTGGTCGCTAGGTCGCCGTGTATCGCCGTGTTTGACAGCAAAAGCAAGGATACCAGCGATATTTTACACTGGTAACCAGGGTAAACATCGGGTTACTAAGCGCAGGGCCGCGCTTAGTAACCCGATGTTTACCCTGGTTACCAGCGTAAAAGTTAAAAAAACAAACAGCACATACTCACCAGCGCGTCCCCCAGCCTCTGCTTCCTGACACTGACTGAGCGCCGGCCCTAACTGAAAGTGAAAGCACAGCGGTGACGTCACCGCTGTGCTGTTAGGGCCGGAGCTCAGTCAGTGTCAGGAAGCAGAGGCTGGGGGACGCGCTGGTGAGTATGTGCTGTTTGTTTTTTTAACTTTTACGCTGGTAACCAGGGTAAACATCGGGTTACTAAGCGCGGCCCTGCGCTTAGTAACCCGATGTTTACCCTGGTTACCCGGGGACCTCGGCATCGTTGGTCGCTGGAGAGCGGTCTGTGTGACAGCTCTCCAGCGACCAAACAGCGACGCTGCAGCGATCGGCATCGCTGTCGCTATCGCTGCAGCGTCGCTTAATGTGACGGTACCTTAAATCTCCCCCCTCACAGAGTAAATCTTCACCCAACAGAGTACATCTTCCCCTCACAGAGTAAATCTTCCCCCCACAGAGTAAATCTTCCCCCATAGGGTACATGTCCCCCCACAAAGTAAATCTACCTCCCCACAAAGTAAATCTTCCTCCCACAGAGTAAATCTTCCCCCCCCCCACAGAGTACATCTTCCCCCCACAAAGTAAATATTCCCCCCAGACAGAGTAAATCTTTCCCCACAGAGTAAAGGTACCGTCACACTAAACGATATCGCTAGTGATCCGTGACGTTGCAGCGTCCTGGAAAGCGATATCGTTGTGTTTGACACGCAGCAGCGATCAGGATCCTGCTGTGATATCGCTGGTCGTTGATTAAAGTTCAGAACTTTATTTGGTCTTCAGATCGCCGTGTATCGTTGTGCTTGGCAGCAAAAGCAACGATACCAGCGATGTTTTACAATGGTAACCAGGGTAAATATCAGGTTACTAAGCGCAGGGCCGCGCTTAGTAACCCGATGTTTACCCTGGTTACCAGTGTAAAACGTAAAAAAACAAACAGTACATACTCACCTTCGCGTCCCCCGCCGTCCGCTTCCTACACTGACTGAGCGCTGCCCGTAAAGTGAAAGCACAGCACAGCGGTGACGTCACCGCTCTGCTGTTAGGGCCGGCGCTCAGTCAGTGCAGGAAGCAGACGCCGGGGGACGCGAATGTAAGTATGTAGTGTTTGTTTTTTTACATTTTACACTGGTAACCAGGGTAAACATCGGGTTACTAAGCGCTGCCCTGCGCTTAGCAACCCGATGTTTACCCTGGTTACCCAGGGACCTCGGCATCGTTGGTTGCTGGAGAGCGGTCTGTGTGACAGCTCTTCAGCGACCAAACAGCGACGCTGCAGCGATCGGCATCGTTGTCTGTATCGCTGCAGCGTCGCTTAGTGTGATGGTACCTTAACTCTCCCTCACAGAGTAAGTCTTCCCCCTACAGAATAAATACCCCCATCCACAGTTACATTTGATCTTTGGTGTCTTCAGCTCCAATGTGGAGCACTTACCACCGATGCTCTTCACGCTTCTGGGCTTCGGCGAGTGACGTCAGCAGCGAGATCACATGACTTGATCATGCTGTTGGCGTCGCTCTGACCCAACAGTCAGAGCCTCAATTGTACTTGCGTCGAATACAATTGATTACTGGGAGCCGATGCACTGCGGCTTCTCAGAGCCGGCTCAGAGAACTGCTGACTCCCAGTCCGGGGTTGGGCAGAATGCCAACACTTCGGACTGTCGCATTAGTCGACTTGACTGCGCACCCCTGCCGCCTGCTCCCGGGGCCCATGCCCCGGTTGCCCTCCCCCTAGATACGCCTCTGCCTCCAAGAGAAAGTGACATTCTGTGGTTTTCAAACACACACTGCATTTCAGTTTACGCTCTGTGAAAAAAGCACACTGAGATTGAGATTTCTGTAAATAAGACGCTTTTTACACCGTGAAAATATACTCCTCACTAAAAACTCATTAAACTAATAGTCATATAGGCCAATGATAGGGTCTCCAGGTACCTCATATAGTCTGACAGCACTCTAACTTCTTTGGTGCCAAAACACTGCTCTATAAAGACTTTCCTTTCCACTTTTAACCTCTGCCCCTTAAGGGTATGCACTCACGCTATTATTATTATTTATTTATATAGCACCATTATTTCCATGGTGCTGTACATTCACCAGCTAATGAAACATCCAAAAGAATGAGCATATGAATAGCAATGTCATGTACATATCACCTAACCCTTTTTACCCCTTCCTTAGAGAACTCCATTTTTTAATTCAGATACTTTATGTGGCAATAACTCTGGACTGCTTCTTCCGATCCCAGTGATTCTGACTTTTTTTATGACAAATTGTACTTTAGGTTAGTGGTATCCAGGGCCGGACTGGCCATTGGGCAGTTCTGGCAAATGCCAGAAGGGCCGGTGCCAGTAGTGGGCCGCTGCATGCTGACTCACCCTTTTCCCCCCAGCGCCGCTGCTGCCGCATTCAACTATACCGTCATCTATGACGCCGGTACAGTTGAATGCAATGATGGAGGAGAGAGCGTCACCTGACGCTCCCTCTCCCATCATTCCCCGCTCTGCCTCTGACACTGCGGGTGCGGGCGCACTCACTGTGTCCCAGGCAGTGCAGCGGCAGCCGCCGAGACAGGAGCGGGGAGCACCGCAGGCACGAGGGGAGGTGAGGAGTGTTTTTTTTTTACTGGACTGTGGGGCCATTCTAGGAGGGGGGGGGGGGAGAGATGTGGGCTCTGCTGTATACTACTATGTGGGCTCTGCTATATACTACTATGTGGGCAGTGCTGTATAATACTATGTGGGCTCTGCTATATACTACTGTAACAACTCTGCTGGCATCACGACATGGCCTCTCATCTCTCACACTATCTTACCCACTGCTCCAGGTCATGTTGCGATTTCTGTTTCTCGCCAGCTCCATATTCTGTGTCTCTGCTCTCTGCATGCTTCCTGGCTGTGTGCATAGGGGGCCGGCGCCTGAACTCTCTGGTTCTTCTAGAAATCAGGTGCATCTGTCTAATCTGTTCCTGACCAATTGCCAGGAGGCCTCCAGTATTTAGTGCAGCTCCACCCAGTGGACTGGGCCTGTGCAATGTGTTAGCTCAGTTTGTGTTTAGCTTCTGAGTTTGCCAGGCCTTGCTCTGTGTTACTCCCTCTCTGGAGGCTTTTCTCTGTGTTTTTGCCATGATCTTGTTGTCCGCCTTGTCTTGTTCCATTACCTTCTCTGAACTTAGTCTTATCTCGGTCTCCTTGTCTGTGGCTTCCTTCCCTGTTGTGTCTTTCCTTGTGTTCTCAGTCTGCTTACGCTCCGCACTCTTGCAGCTCTGCCTGCTCTGTACCTTTGTGGCTTTACCTCTGCTCTGCACTCCTGCGGTTCTGCTCCGTTCTACTCTGCTTAGCTTCTGCTGCTGCAGTAATCTCTTGCTGCAGCTCCTCTCCATACTCCTTGTGGTTCTGCTCTGCTTAGCTGTTATCGCTGCGCTATCTCTTGCTGCTCTTCCGCTCCTATCCGCAGCCTTGTGGTTCTCTTCCAGTCTGAACAGGTCCCAACCTGTTCCTTCATACCTCATTCCTTTCTGCTTGTTTCCTTTCCTGCACCTCCTGTGTGAACAGGTCCCTACCTGTTCCTCAATACTGCATATCCGTTCCTGCACCTCCTGTGTGAACAGGTCCCTACCTGTTCCTCCATACTACATATCCGTACCTGCACCTCCAGTGTGAACAGGTCCCTACCTGTTCCTTCATACACCACATCAACCAGCCCTGTGTTCTCTGCCGTGCCTGCCAGCCCTGTGTTCTCTGCCATATCTCTGCCAACCCTGTGTCTCAGCCGTGCCAGCCTACTCATCTGAGTTTCAGCCGTGCTCTTCTGCCAGTCCTGCCTGATGCCCACACCAATCCTGGTGTTCCTGTCTCCCAAGTGGGATCAGCAGCCACAGCCAGACACCACTCTGGAGTAGCACCTGGCAGCTGCCTGCTGCACAAGCCTGACCTCACCATCAGAGGCTCCAGTGAAAACCTAGGCAGCTGTCATAGTCACGCCCCTTCCAGGGTAGTCTGGTTTGTGGCACAGTGGGGCCACAAACCCCCCGAGCTCATGCCCACCAGTCAGGGCGTGAGCGTGACAACTACTATATGGGCAGTGCTGTATACTACTATGTGGGCTGGCTGTGCTGTATACTACTATGTGGGCTGTGCTGTATACTACTATGTGGGCTGTGCTGTATACTACTATGTGGGCTGTGCTGTATACTACTATGTAGGCTCTGCTGTATACTACTATGTGGGCAGTGCTGTATACTACTATGTAGGCTCTGCTGTATACTACTATGTGGGCAGTGCTGTATACTACTATGTGGGCTCTGCTATATACTACTATGTGGGCTGTGCTATACACTACTATGTGGGCTCTGCTGTATACTATGTGGGCAGTGCTGTATACTACTATGTGGGCTGTGCTGTATACTACTATGTGGGCTGTGCTATATACTACTTTGTGGGCTCTGCTGTATACTACTGTGTGGGCTGTGGTATATACTACTGTGTGGGCTCTGCTGTATACTACTATGTGGGCTGTGCGATATACTACTGTGTGGGCTGTGCTGTATACTACTACATGGGCTGTGCTGTATACTATGTGGGCTGTGCTATATACTACTGTGTGGGCTCTGCTGTATACTGCTATGTGGGCTGTGCTATACACTACTATGTGGGATCTGCTGTATACTACTATGTGGGCTGTGCTGTATACTACTATGGGCTATGCTGTATACTGCTACATGGGCTGTGCTGTATACTGCTACGTGGGCTGTGTTATCTGCTATGCGGGTTGTGCTATATACTATGGGGGGTATATTATATTCTATGGGGGAGGCCGTGTTATATACTATGTGGCTGTTATATACTATTGTGGGGGTATATTATATTCTATGGGGGAGGCTGTGTTATACTATGGGGGGCTGCATTATTATCTATGGGGGCTACATGATATATTATGGGGAGGTCGGCTGTATTATATTCTATCGGGTGGCTGCATTATACTCTGGGGTGGCTGCATTATACTCTGGGGTGGCTACATTATATTCTGTAGGGTGGTGGCTGCATTATACTATATGTGGGCTGCATTATACTGTATCAAGGATTAAGGGGAATACGTTATACTATATAAAGAACTATGGGGTGCATTATACTATGGGAAGTGAATTGCACTACATGGATGACTATGGCGGTGCATTATACTATATGAAGCACTATGAGGAGTGTATTATGCTATATGGAGGACTATGAGGAGTGTATTATGCTATATTGAGGACTGAGCAGTGTATTTTAATATATGGAGGACTATGAGGAGTGTATTATACTATATGGAGGACTGTGGTGCACATTATAATATATGGAGGACTATGGGGTGTATTTTACTAAACAAGTAAAATGCTGCATATTCAGATTGTTTTTGCTGGAACAAAAATCATTGTTCTCAGCAGCACATCGCCGGTGTAAACTGTAGATGTGCTGCTGATAACATGATACTGTATGGTGATCTGTTAGTGATCTATTAGTGATCGTTCTGTCCCATCATTATTCCTCAGCTAGTGGAAAGAGGATGGGAAACAAGTGTTGAACAACTTCATTTAGCGGCCTGAACTCAGCGCATGTAAATACAACCGAAATGCTTTTTTGTGATGTGTAATATGTTAGCATTTGGGGCCCCATTATAAACTTTGCCTAGGCGTAGGGCCCCACTTTGCCTAAAACCGGCCCTGCCTACAAGTGTACAAAGATATTATACAGTCACCATGTGACAAGTGGGCCTGTGTAACTTCAAATGCCAGGGCTGAATTTTAGTCCCAGTCCGACCCTGGTGGAATCCTTAGGTGAAAAAGATTTGCATTTATTTATGAGAATATCTGAAATCTTCATAAAGTGGTTTTGATCAGTGTGTCAACAGAGTTGGTCACTTTTTACCATCAGAGTTTGTTCACAGTTTCTCAGACGAAAAAGAAAAAACTTCTATCAAACAGTCTGTGAAAAACACACATGACATCTGAATGCTGTCTGTTTTCTTCACAGAACCGAAGACCTGCATTAATCTGACGCTCGCACATCACACAACTTTCCATGTGATCCCTTGGTCTGAGGGTAAAATTGGACTTGTAGACTACTCCGTAGACTATCATGGGTACGAGTGCTATCTGTGAAAAACACGGATGGCACTCGTACAAACAAACATTTGAACAAGCCCTTAGGATGTTAGAAAGCTTAAACAGCTAGCTTAAACTTTTATTTTCTTTAAAGAAATTGACAAGCCCTATTTTTTAAGGGACCACTTCAATTTTAGGGCTCGCTCACACGAGTGTATAAATTGGCCGAGTGAAATCTGATTAAAAATCGGATTGCACTAGGCCCAATGTTATACTATGGGGCAGTGCAGATCTGCAAACAATGGCAACATGCTGCGGGTGCATCCGACAATCGAATCTCACTCGCCCATACAAGTCTATGGGTGCACGTGAAACATCGGACTGCACTCGGATATCATCAAGTACAGACCGATTATTGCAGATGCCGGCAATGGAGGAGATGGAGAAATTACTTTCTTCATCCCCTCCGCACCCGTGGTGCAATTCTTTCATGCGAGAGGATCACAGCACACCTAGATAACACTAAGTGTCATTTGCATAATCGGCCCGATTCTCTCGCACGAGAGAATATACGGTCATGTGACCCTGGCCTTAAAGTAACTTGAAGGTGGCTTTATGTCAGAAAAGCTCCAAACACAACCATATTTAAAAACTGCACCCCTCGAAATATTCAAAAGCACATTCAGGAAGTTTATTAGCCTTTCAGGTGATTCACAGGAAATAACGCAAAGTGGAATGAAAAAATAAAAAAATGACATTTTCTCCACTAAAATGTTGCTTTAGTCTCAAATTTTTCACTTTTACAATTTGAAACAGGAGAAAATAGACGTCACAAGTCATTACATCATTTCTCGAATATGCAGGAATACTCGATATATGACTGCACAGCCGGGCTCAGAAGGTTGGAGCACTATTTACGCAGTGCAGAAATGCCTAAAATACATTGTGAATGCCATGCAGATCCCTGAGACAACAGAACAGCAAAAAACTAGAAAAAGTGATCACATTTTAGAAACTACACCCCCAAAGAGTTAATCTACGGTTGTATTGAGTATTTTGTAATCCACAGGTTCATCACGGATTTTTATACCATAGGGGGATGAAAATGGAAACTTCAGTTTTTCCACAAAAACTTTGATGTAGCCCCGAAATTTTCACTTTCAAAAGAGTTAATATGAGAAAATGGAGCTCATAACTTGTAACACAAGTACTTTTGAACATGGTAGTACTCCATATTTGGTTGAAAACTGGGCAAATGGTAGGACCTGGAAAGGTAGGCGCTCCATTTGGCTCTTAGAGTGCAAGATTAACTGTAGTAGACTTTGAACATCGAGTCGAATTCGCAGACCCCTGAGTGGCAGAAAAAGTAGAAATCCTAAAAAAATAGCTGATTTGGGAAATATACCCCTTAAGGAATTAATTTAGGGATGTAGTGAGAACTCACAGTTGTTTTACTGAATTATATACTATCGCAGTGGTGTAACTTGAACAGCATGTGCCTCTGTGCAAAAGCTCTAATGAAACCCTTAATTATTGCCAGTCTTTAATAGTATTGGTCTTGTCTTATAGGCTAAAGGGACTTTTGTGGCCCCCTAGGCTACCAGGATCGGGTAGGAGGGCAACCTCTGCGCCTTCTGTAGTTACGCCTCTGCACGTCGGACAGAGAAACTGTCTTTCTTGTTCATAACAACCAATCAGAACCCAGCTTTAATTTTTTAATAGCACTTGTGAAATTGTAGCTGCTCTGTGATTGGTTGTCATAGAGCTAGGAGAGGACACATAGGGGAACATATCTGAAACACATACAGAATTGGAGAATGGAGGATTAGTAATCTTTACACAATGTGGTGGGGACTGACAAGAATTACAATTATTGTTATTAGAAACCAAGGACAGCACCTTGGAGTAGTAGCTAATGTTATCTGTGCTTGGGAGAGGGTAGGGAGCCCAGAGAGGAAGAACTGCCCTCTTCAGACTGAGCAGAGACACAATTATGGGGGAGCTGGAGACAGAAAATTATGTAAGTAATGAGTCATGTGGTATCTAAAGGTATGGTTGGGTTCAATTAGCGAGGTTATTAGGCTACAGGGATTTGGAAAAAAAATTCTGGGCTAATCCCTTTAATGACGGGGTCACATGAGGGTATAGCATCAGATGCAATATGCTAATGACACTTGGCTGAAACTCTGCTGCGAGCGTGAGCCGAGTGTCATCTAAGTGTGTTCCGATCCTGTTGCATGAGAGTCATTTCTCCATCTCTTCCATTGGCAGCATCCGCGGTAATCACAGAGCACTCGGATCACATCTGAATGCAGTCCAAAGTTTCACATGCACCATAAACTTACCCTATATACTCAAATATAAGCCGAGATTTTCAGCCCAAATTTTTGGGCTGAAAGTGCCCCTCTCGGCTTATACTCGAGTCATGGTTGGCGGCGGGGTCGGCGGGTGACGGGGAGAGAGGACTGTCTCATACTCACCTGCTCCTGGCGCTCCTAACGCTGTCCCAGCTTGTCCCATGGTCTCCCGTGCTGCAGCTCTTCCTCTATTCAGTGGTCACATGGTACCGCTCATTACAGGAAGAAGCTTCGGTACTATGGGACAGGCTGGGGCATATCGTCAAGAGCGCCTGGAGCAGGTGAGTATTTCATATTCACCTGTCCGCGTTCCATCCGCCGGGCGCCGCTCAGTCTTCCCGTCCTCTTGCTGTGACTGTGCAGGTCAGAGGGTGCGATGACGTATTACTGTGTGCGCCGCCCTCTGCCTGAACAGTCAGTGCGGAGAGACGGGACGCTGAGGAGCAGCGGGCAGCGACGAGAGGTGAGTATGTTTTTTTTTTTTTTATTGCAGCAGCAGCATTACATGTGGCACACTGCTATATGGAGCGTCTATGGGGCCATAAAGAACTGCATGGAGCATTATACAGGGCATCTATGGGGCCATAACTGCATGGAGCATTATATGGGGCATCTATGGGGCCATAACTGCATGGAGCATTATATGGGACATCTATGGGGCCATAACTGCATGGAGCATTATATGGGGCATCTATGGGGCCATAAAGAACTGCATGGAGCATTATATGGGGCATCTATGGGGCCATAACTGCATGGAGCATTATATGGGGCATCTATGGGGCCATAACTGCATGGAGCATTATATGGGGCATCTATGGGGCCATAAAGAACTGCATGGAGCATTATATGGGGCATCTATGGGGCCATAACTGCATGGAGCATTGTATGGAGCGTCTATGGGGCCATAACTGCATGGAGCATTATATGGAGCATCTATGGGGACATAACTGCATGGAGCATTATATGGATCACCTATAGGGCCATAACTGCATGGAGCATTATATGGGGCATCTATGGGGCCATAAAGAACTGCATGGAGCATTATATGGGGCATCTATGAGGCCATAACTGCATGGAGCATTATATGGGGCATCTATGGGGCCATAACTGCATGGAGCATTATATGGGGCATCTATGGGGCCATAACTGCATGGAGCATTATATGGGGCATCTATGGGGCCGTAACTGTATGGAGCATTATAGGGGGCATCTATGGAGCCATAACTGCATGGAGCATTATATGGAGCATATATGGGGCCATAACTGCATGGAGCATTATATGGGGCATCTACGGGGCCATAACTGCATGGAGCATTATATGGGGCATCTATGGGGCCATAACTGCATGGAGCATTATGTGGGGCATCTATGGGGCCATAACTGCATGGAGCATTATATGGGGCATCTATGGGGCCATAATGAACAGTATGGAGCATTATATGGGGCTCCTGATTCAATATGGATATTCAATAACACTTAACCTACTGATGTCTCAATTAATTTTACTTTTATTGGTATCTATTTTTTTTTTAAAATTTACCAGTAGCTGCTGCATTTTCCACCCTAGGCTTATACTCGAGTCAATACGTTTTCCCAGTTTTTTGTTGCAAAATTAGGGGGGTCGGCTTATACTCGGGTCGGCTTATACTCAAGTATATACGGTATATAGGTATGTGCGACCCGATTCTCGGATGCACTTACATCATGCTGCGATTGTTCTGTCATGCTGAATTGGCATGAGAAAATAAACAATAGCAGATCTGGGATGCCCCATAGTACAACAGTGGTCCGAGTGCTATGCGATGTTTTATCGGATGTGTTATACGCTCATGTGAGCGAGCCCAAAGTAACAATGTCCATATCATGACTGTCTCTGACTCCGAGCCTGCTGTCCTCCCATACTATAGGCTCTCATCTCATAGAGGTATCTCATATTGTAGAAGTTTAGTTGAAGCCTTCTACAACCACTTATTACCATGTCTCTCTACAGATGCAGAACTATTTGCAGACTCATCTCAGGCTCCCTTCTTGCCAAGCCTCTTCATTAGGAACTGCTCCGAGTCCTAACCTCTGCCTCTTCTCAGTAACAGGGGATCTCTGCCTCTCATTGGCTTCGGCCACACACTGACTCACTTCCTGTTAGCAGCACATAGTTTATACAACTTGCTCCTTATCCCTGCTGCAAAAGAGCCATCTAGTGGTTACATTTAATGTTGCAGTATAAAGTATGCGCATTGTATTACATAATATCAATAAGTGGGGGAAAAATTGATATATTTAAGGGTTATCTTCTTTTCTAGCTTCTATTGAAATCAGTAAGCTGACTGTAGCTAATAGACAGGCATGCCATGGACTCCAGAGAGAGAGGTTCTTTGCTGAATTAATACCTGGTCCATACGTGTAGGGAGTCTCCTGAATTAACTCAGAATTCACTAATAAGGTATTTGAAAATGGATTTTTCAAAACAACTTTTCTTTACTAAGCATCTGATCATGTACCAAATCCTGACTCATCACACTTATTTCCAGCAATGTTCCTGTATCACAGTTGTTATTGAGTAGTTCGTCATGCATTTAGTAACTTGTTTCACGGTACTGGGAAGTGAACACACAATGATAAGACATGTACATTACTCTTCATTACACTACTGCCCTCTACCTGCGACAGTGAGACATAACCCATCACTCGAATGGAAAACTCTCAAATTAAAAACTATAGGGCCTTGTACCCATGTGAGAAAGCACTAGGTTTTTTTTCTGCTGCTTTCTTTCTGGACCAAAATACACAATAACAGTTTGTTCTTATTATTGCATTTTTGCTTAGTTTTTTTTTTTTTTCGGTTTTCTCCTTTTTTTATTCTTTTTTTGGTGCAGACTTGACACAGCATTTTTATGTTTGTTTTTTTTTAAACAGAAATGCTGGGATTCTGCACTTAACCCCTTCACTATATCCGCCACATGCCACTGCTAGTTCTAGTCACCGCATGATGTCTCTGACAGCAGACCATCCCTGCACAGCACACCAAGCACATCAGTCAAAATGGATGGGGTGATCTTGACCCCACCTCTGTTTATTATTATTATTAATATTTATATTTATTGATTCTATGGTGCTGTATATGAGACGGGTTACATACAAAATACAAATATCTCCTACAGGAAACAAATTGACAATGATAGACCGGTACAGAGGGGAGAGGACCCTGCCCTTGCGGGCTTACATTCTATGTTTACATTTATTAAGCCTTTTGAGGCCAATTGTTCAGTAACTATTGTTCAGCCTATCGGCGCCAAAAGGGTTGATTTAAAATAACAATCGCGGCTCTAATAATTGGGGCTAAAGCAACATTTTTGTGGGAAAAATCAAATTTTTTCATTCACACAGTTCAACATTGTAGAAGTTTCTGTAAAGCACCTGGGAGTTCAAGGTGCTCACCACACATCTAGATAAATTCCTTAATGGGTCTAGTTTCCAAATGGGGTGACTTGTGTTTTTTTTTCACTGTTTACTCACATCGGTGGCTCTCCAAATGAGACATGGCGCCCACCAACCATTACATTAACGTCTGCACCCAAAACATCACTCCTTCCTTTTGGAACTCGGCAGTGTGGCCAAGCAGTAGTTTTCCACCACATATGGGTTATCGACCTACTCAGGAGAAATTGCACAACAAATATTGAGGTCCATTTTCTCCTAAATAAATTCATTTAGGCGTCTAGTTTCCAAATTGGGGGGTTTCCATTGTTTAGGCACATCAGGGGCTCTGCAAATGTGACATGGCATCTGCTATCGATTCCTGCCAGTTTTACACTCAAAAAGTCAAATGGTGCTTCGAGCCCTGCCGTGCGCCAAAACAGTAGTTTTCCGCCACATATTGGGTATCGGTGTACTCAGTAGAAATTGCACTACAAATGCTGTGGTGCATTTTCTCATGTTACCTCTGTGGAAAAAAAACTGGGGGCTAAAGTAACATTTTTGTAGAAAATAAGAAACATTTTATTTTTTTCCTTCCACCTTGCTTTAATTCCTGTGAAGCACCTAAAGGGTTAATAAAGTTCTTGATTGTGGTGTTGAGCACATTGAGGGGTGCAGTTTTTAGAACGGTGTAATTTTTCGGTACTTTCTGTCATATAGGTCCCCCAAAGTCACTTCAAATGTAATGTCCATAAAAAATGGTTTTGTAAATTTTGTTGGAAAAATGAGAAATTGATGATGAGCTTTTAACCCTTCTAACTTAGTAACAAAAAAAATGTTTTAGAAATGATGCAGGTGTAAAGTAGTTATGCTATTTATTAACTATTTTATGGGACATAACTCTGGTTTAAGGACATAAAAATTAAAAGTGTAAAAATTGCCAAATTTTTTAAATTTTCACCAAATTTCCGATATTTTCACAAATAAACGTAAAAAATATCGTCCTAAATTTACCACTAACATGAATTGCAATATGTCATGAAAGAAACAATCTCTAGGATCCGTTGAAGCTTTCCAGAGTGATTACCTCATAAAGTGACACTGGCCGGAACTGAAGAAATTGGCCTGGTCAGAATGATGAAAACAGGATTTGGGGCAATGGGGTTAAAAGTGCAATTGTGTTTTTTGCATTTTTTTTCAGGCTGCCCATATAATAAGCCTATAAGGAAAAAATACACTCAGAAATGCACAGTTCCACAGAGTTTTAAATGCACAGTGGGGAGAAGTTTTCATGAAATCACATTCATTTTGCTTTAAATATTAAGCACAGTTGATTTACTAGACAAAAAAAAACCCACACACAGCATGAATAAGTAGTACTACATGGGAACATGTTACCTGTATGGCGCTAGGTTCAGAAAGGGGCCAGACAGGTCTCATGAGTTCTTTGGAACTGTTACTCAGGGTGACTGTAATGCTGCTGCAGTGCAGTATAGCGCAACCTCCACTAGGGGTTGCTAGTGAGGGAAGAGAGCGTAACAGCGTAACACCACTGAGCAGCAGCACAAGTGACACCAAGAGGCGAAAGAGCAGTCAGATGAGCCGAATCAGAAACTGTCAGGACATGAAGTACCAGAGGTCACAGCAATACACATGGTCAAATACAAGCCAGAGGTCAGAGCCAGACAGGAGCAGATATAACCAAGATGAGAGACAGTAAAACAGGTCAGAAGCCAAATCGGATCATATACCAGGGAGTTCAAGAACAGGGAGCGAACACTAAGACAAAGCGGGAAGGCAGGAAAGGGAAATCACAAGAACAGAGTACATGGGCAGAGGACAAACACAGTATCAAGGGGTTAACTGTTCTAGCCTGGAAGCATGAACTATCACTGACACAGGTCTGCAGGCACAGCAAACTGAAATAGCCACACCGAAGTCAAAACGAGGCAGAGGTTAACCCCAGCATGACCAGATTGGGGAGAGAATAACATGAAACTCACCCGGCCTGAATCATGACAGCGACCATGTACTGCAGCTTCCCCAGGATCCACTTGCTCACACAGATACAATTGATAGAGTCCTCAGGAACAGATGAACAGTGTAGTTTAATGCCACAGCACATTTAGTACAATTCAAGCCTCCTAAGCATAGGCTTCATAAACAGTACAGCTGCTTCTTAGAGGCACATTGAGACTAACAGTCTCTTTTGATAGCATAGTTCAGCACAGATCAAGACTCTTTACAAATGCACAGTAGTACACAGCATTACATCGAGCACAGTGTAATGGAGGAGGGGGGAGGGTTTGCTGAGGGAGATTATCCCTGTGACACAATTTCTTCGAGTACTTATCTTCCTGCTCCTGATAGACTTTCTCAACTAGCAGTACAGGGGATAGCTCAGCCCCACCCTGTAATGGAATCCTGTGTCCCTATAGTTCGCTTGCCTGAACATTTGTGAGACAGATCACAGACCAGGGCCGGACTGGCACTAAAATTCAGCCCTGGCATTTGAAGTCACACAGGCCCACTTGTCACATGGTGACTGTATAATATCTTTGTACACTTGTAGGCTACAAGAAGTGAGGGGAGTGTAACACGACTATATAACATATAATTACAGCTGTATCCAGCATTACAGCTCAGCCCCCATAGAATGTAATACAGCACAGCCCCCATAGACTATAATACAGCACAGCCCCCATAGAATGTAATGCAGCACAGCCCCCATAGAATGCAATGCAGCACAGCCCCATAGAATGTAATACAGCCAGCCCCCATAGAATGTAATGCAGCACAGCCCCCATAGAATGTAATGCAGCACAGCCCCCATAGAATGTAATGCAGCCAGCCCCCATAGAATGTAATGCAGCCAGCCCCCATAGAATGTAATACAGCCAGCCCCCATAGACTATAATACAGCACAGCCCCATAGAATGTAATGCTGCACAGCCCCCATAGAATGTAATGCAGCACAGCCCCCATAGAATGTAATGCAGCACAGCCCCATAGAATGTAATACGGCCAGCCCCCATAGAATGTAATACAGCCAGCCCCCATAGAATGTAATGCAGCACAGCCCCCATAGAATGGAATGCAGCACAGCCCCATAGAATGGAATGCAGCCAGCCCCATAGTATGGAATGCAGCAGAGGCCCATAGAATGGAATGCAGCCAGCCCCATAGTATGGAATGCAGCAGAGGCCCATAGAATGGAATGCAGCCAGCCCCATAGTATGGAATGCAGCAGAGGCCCATAGAATGGAATGCAGCCAGCCCCATAGTATGGAATGCAGCAGAGGCCCATAGAATGGAATGCAGCCAGCCCCATAGTATGGAATGCAGCAGAGGCCCATAGAATGGAATGCAGCCAGCCCCATAGTATGGAATGCAGCAGAGGCCCATAGAATGGAATACAGCCAGCCCCATAGTATGGAATGCAGCAGAGGCCCATAGAATGGAATGCAGCCAGCCCCATAGTATGGAATGCAGCAGAGGCCCATAGAATGGAATGCAGCCAGCCCCATAGTATGGAATGCAGCAGAGGCCCATAGAATGGAATGCAGCCAGCCCCATAGTATGGAATGCAGCAGAGGCCCATAGAATGGAATGCAGCCAGCCCCATAGTATGCAATGCAGCAGAGGCCCATAGAATGGAATGCAGCCAGCCCCATAGTATGGAATGCAGCAGAGGCCCATAGAATGGAATGCAGCCAGCCCCATAGTATGCAATGCAGCAGAGGCCCATAGAATGGAATGCAGCCAGCCCCATAGTATGGAATGCAGCAGAGGCCCATAGAATGGAATGCAGCCAGCCCCATAGTATGGAATGCAGCAGAGGCCCATAGAATGGAATGCAGCCAGCCCCATAGTATGGAATGCAGCAGAGGCCCATAGAATGGAATGCAGCCAGCCCCATAGTATGGACTGCAGCAGAGGCCCCCCCCCCCCCATAGCTCCACAATCCAGTCAGACTCATCACTCATTGATAAAAAAAAACACAAAAAACACACTACTCACCTTTCCTCCTGCCCCGCACTGCTCTGGCTCTGGTCTCAGCAGTCGCAGTCTGCCCGCCCGGTCACACAGCAGGTGCGCGATGATATGACGTCATCGCGCACCCGCAGTGTCAGCGGCAGGCAGAGCGGGGAATGATGGGAGAGGAAGCGTCAGCAGACGCTCTCTCCTCCATCATTGCATTCAACTGTACCGGCGTCTATGACGCCGGTATAGTTGAATGCGGGGCCGGGGTGCGCCGACAGCGGGGAGAGTGTGCCGACAGCGGCACACTCGAGCGGCCCACTACTGCCACCGGCCCTTCTGGCATTTGCCAGAACTGCCCGATGGCCAGTCCGGCCCTGTCACAGACACACACCACTAATCCCTTCAGTTGCTGCCAGAACAGTAAACAAGTTTCCCACAATCCCTCTGGGGCTCTGCTAACCACTCCCTGTCTCCTGTGACTGTGTTAACCCCTCTAGTTGCTGGATGCTTTTGAAGCAACAGCAGTTAGCACTACTTTTGCATGTCACAAACATGGTCTAGAAATGTGGAATGTGCTCCTTTGGGGCAAGGAGCATCTTCAAGGAAGGAGCCATGCATGGACTGTGGCAAGAATCCCTACTGTGGGGCAGAATTTTCAGAGACAGTACCTATGCGAATTGCAGCTGCCCCTTGCCCCTTGCTTTGGAGTCTGAGGGGACACAAGAGGTCACTTTGTTCCGAATGAGATCAGTACTATCTTTGATGTAGGATAGTTGGGAACCACTTACAGATTTTGCATTGGGGCCCAAGAACGTGAAGATACACCTGCACGCCCTAGTGTGGCACCCAAGGCACCTGTACCTTAAAAAGATAGCAGTTTTGAAGGGAATTTGTCAACACATTGAGGGCTATTTATTTTTTCCGTATGAGAAATACGGTCCTAGTTTCATCAGTAATTTTGTCCTAAGTTTCATCAGACTTTCATTACTTTCATGAGATTGGTCCGAGTTTCATCATTTTTGCTATGATTAGAAACATAAAAAAGTCTCTACCGTCTCCTATCTAGCAGTCTGTGTCAAATGGACAGCACTGTGATGTCATCCCGATTTTTTTTCACTGATCCATAAGAATTCACTTGCTTGGCTGATTTTGTTTTAACTCTCAATCAATATCTGTCTCTGCAATTTTGCGTCAACCAAAAATTGAACTTGTGAACAGCCCCATAGACTATACTAGGCAGAAGTTGAATTACATGGATACCACTCATATGCATAAAATGGATGCTTGAAAGAGCCCTTAGTGTCAATTTATATAGTGATTTTTGTAAGGAGTTGGCTGTTTTTGTAAGGAGTTGACTATTTGCATATAAGTCTTCGAATATAACAGAGACCATAGGCAGTGAGCATGGGCACCTAGCAAATAGCCTACATAGCATGAAGGTATATAAGGTAAGGGGTATTGGCACAAAGCCAGATGTATTATTGATGATTATTGACATGCACTATTATAGCCCTTCACTAAAAACATTTAAGTGCACAGCGCCACCTAGTGTCTATTTAAAAAATGGTGGGTTTTTTTTTGTTTCATGTATAAACCAGTGATGTGAGACAAGGAGATTAGAAAAATGATACAGATCAATGGAAATTACAGAAGTGCCGCTTATCTCTTCCTGACTTTTGAAAGAAACTCTATCTCCTGCGCCAATCACAAATTAATGGTAATGAGCAAACGTGCTCGGTTTGGTTGTTATCCGACCATGCTGTTGCGCTCACTAATTGTCTTCGGTGTGCTTTAAAAATATGTTTGAGTCCCCGCAGCTGCATGTCTCATGGCTGTTAGACAGCTGCAACACATGCAGAGAATGCCTAACAAACAGGTAATTGCTGCATGTGTTGAGGCTGTCGAATAACCGCGAGACATGCATCTGCGGGGACTCAAACATATTTTTTGAGCACGCCGAAAACACTCGGTTAGCACCCGAGCATGATCAGATAACAAATTATCCGAGTCTGTTCGCTCATCACTACTAACTCTATTCCAGTCATCTTGTCATTACAATTTGACCCATGATATAATACTTAAGATCCTTACGCTAGCCCAATTTAAGCCCTTATAGGGATTGTTCCCTTTCATTAAATGGGTAGAGTAAGTACAGCACGGTTTGTTTCTTGTTATGATCGCTGGGGATTAACTTTTGGTGAAAGGTAATAACCCTTTTAAGAGAGCAGGTATTTTTCATTTGTGCACTTTTGCTTTTTCTTCCCCTTCTTCCAAGAGCCTTAATTTTTTTTCATATTTTTCTTCCCACGCTGTCAGTTCACGCGGGTCAGGCGGGGAGTCTGTGCATGCTCAGGGACGTCAGCGGTAGTCACTGAGGCTTCGCAGACTCCCCACCTGAGGCCGGTTTCACACGTCAGTGGCTCCGGTACGTGAGGTGACAGTTTCCTCACGTACCGGAGACACTGACACACGTAGACCCATAAAAATCAATGCATCTGTGCAGATGTCATTGATTTTTTGCGGACCGTGTCTCCGTGTGCCAAACACAGAGACATGTCAGTGTTCGTGGGAGCGCACGTATTACACGGACCCATTAAAGTCAATGGGTCCGTGTAAAACACGGACCACACACGGACCTTCTCCGTTTGCAGTCCGTGTGGCGTGCAGGAGACAGCGCTACAGTAAGCGCTGTCCCCCCCACTGGTGCTGAATCCGCGATTCATATGTTCCCTGCAGCAGCGTTTGCTGCAGAGAAAATATGAATAATAGTGTTTAAAATAAAGATCTATGTGTCCACCGCCCTCCCACCCCCTGTGCGCCCCCCCCCCCCGCTGTTCTGAAAATACTCACCCGCCTCCCTCGCAGTGTTCTGTGCTGGCCGCCACTTCTACTGTATGCGGTCACGTGGGGCCAACGATTAGAGTCATGAATATGTGGCTCCACCTCCCATAGGGGTGGAGCCGCCTATTCATGACTGTAAATGAGCGGCCCCACGTGACCGCATACAGGAGAAGATGGGGCCAGACCAGGAAGCAGCGACAGCCAACGAGGGAGCGGGTGAGCATTTTCAGAACAGCGGGGGGGGGGGGGCGCACAGGGGGTGGGAGGGCGGCAGACACATAGATCTTTATTTTAAACACTATTATTCATATTTTCTCTGCAGCAAACGCTGCTGCGGGGAACATATGAATTGCGGATTCAGCACCAGATGCTGGTAGTACGTGTGGTACCCAGCACGGTGCATGTGGTACCCAGTGGGCACACGGGCGGCACACGTGTGCCACACTGATGTTCACCAGAAACGCAGGGGCACACGGACACGGATAATTCCGGTACTGATTGTTTCCGGTACCGGAATTATCTGGACATGTGGGACAGCCCTGACACGGTGAGCTTGATAGCATGGGAAACTGATCAGAAACTTTCCCACGCTAATGAGTTCATGCCCGGTCAGGCTGGGAAGCTGCGCAGGCAGCTTCTCATTCATTACACAGTGGTTTACAGTCAGGGCGGTAGCATTAGCAGCGCTCCCGGTTGTAAACTATTTAACCCCTTGAGATGGATTGCAGCGTGGGACTTGACTGTACGGCGGACAGGTATGGGATATTGTTGCTTTTTATTTTACAATTTTTTACAGACGAATGAGGGCTTCGCTTGGATTGAGAGTGCAATAAAGATGGAAAACCTGTGTGTGTTTAATTATTTCATTAAAAGACTTTATTCTGCATGTGTGTGCTTTTTTTTTAACCCTTTCATACTAGTGGATTAATATTGGATAGGTGTCTTATTGACACCTCTCCATTATTAACCGGGCTTAATGTCACCTTACAATAGCAAGGTGACATTAACCCCTTATTACCCCATATGCCACCTCTACAGGGCAATGGGAAGAGAGAGGCTAAGTGTTAGAATTGCCTCATCTTACAGATGCGCCTTTTGTGGGGTGGCTGGGGGCACATGTTTTTAGCCAGGGCAGACCAATAACCATGGTCCCTTCCTAAGCTATTAATATCTGCCCTCAGTCAGTGGCTTTTCCTCTCTGCCGGAGAAAATTGCGCAAGAGCCCAAGCACGTTTTTTACGTGATTTAAAGGGGTTGTCCACTACTTTCAATTAACCCCCCAATGTATCCCCCCGGGGCCCCTGATGAATTGTGTGATTACCTTCCGTTGCCATTTTCGCCTGTGAGCGGCGCTATTCCGGTGGCTGAGTCTGGGACACGTGACCCCCAGGCTGCAGCCGCCGATTATTTCTGCCGACGTCACGTAAATTTCCAGACTCTGGAAATTGACGTGACGTCAGCAGCAGGCGAGAGCCAGCCTCACAGCCAGCAGTCACTCATCAAGAGTGACTGGGCTGTGGGCGGGGCTGGTGGCTGCCTGCGGGGCTGTGCTGGGGGCGGGCGGGACTTGCTGGGGGCGGGGCTAGGCAGGGAATCCATGATGTGATGTGCGGGGGGCGCCGGCCCGCACATGCCGGCCCCGGCCCGCACATACCGGCGCCGCCCGCACATACCGGCACCGGCACGCAGAGCCCCGGCCCGCACGTACCGGCGCCGCCCGCACATACCGGGGCTCTGCGTGCCGGCGCTGGTATGTGCTGGGGTCTGCTGCGGGGGTGGTCTTTGGGGTGTGTGTGTGTGTATGTGTGTCTCTGTGCAGGCATCGTCCGATGGGACTACAAGTCCCATCGGGCTATGCCTGCTACAGTGACAGTGAGTGACACATTAGCCAATGATGGGACAGTAGTAGTCCCATCATCCGGCTAATGTGTTGTATGTAAAAAAAAACCAAAAAAACATATACAGTACATACACACATACAGAACATGCGCCATGCGACGACATGCGCCATGCGACGACATGCAGCATGTGACGACATGCGCCATGCGACGACATGCGCCATGCGACGACATGCAGCATGCGACAACATGCGCCATGCAACGACATGCGCCATGCGACGACATGCAGCATGCGACGGCATGCAGCATGCGACATGTGCCATGCAACGACATGCAGCATGCGACAACATGCGCCATGCGACAACATGCAGCATGCGACGCCATGTGACGACATGCAGCATGCGACGACATGCAGCATGCGACGACATGCAGCATGCGACAACAAGCGCCATGCGACGACATGCAGCATGCGACGACATGCAGCATGCAACAATATGCGCCATGCGACAACATGCAGCATGCGACGACATGCGACGACATGCAGCATGCGACGACATGCAGCATGCGACAACATGCGCCATGCGACGACATGCAGCATGCGACAACATGCGCCATGCGACGACATGCAGCATGCGACAACATGCGCCATGCGACGACATGCAGCATGCGACGACATGCGACGACATGTAGCATGCGACAACATGCGCCATGCGACGACATGCAGCATGCGACGACATGCGCCATGCGACAACATGCAGCATGCGACGACATGCGCCATGCGACATGCAGCATGCGACAACATGCGCCATGCGACGACATGCAGCATGCGACGACATGCGCCATGTGACGACATGCAGCATGTGACGACATGCGCCATGCGCCGACATGCAGCATGTGATGACATGCGATGACATGCAGCATGCAACAACATGCGCCATGCGACGACATGCAGCATGCGACAACATGCGCCATGCGACGACATGCAGCATGCGACAACATGCAACATGTGACATCATGCGACATGCCACATACAGTACATACATACATACAACATACATACAGACATACAGTACATATAACATAGAGTACATACTCACCATCACTTGTCACTTTGATCCCCGAAGCCATTGTCATCTGTAAAAAATATTAAAATAATAAACAAACAATATACTCCCTGATCCGCAGAAATCCAATTAAAACGAGTGTCCCTCGACGATCTCCCGTGGAGAGCAGGAGCATCTGCTGATGCGACCACTCTCCAGGGGCTCCAGGAACACAATGAGGGGAGGAAGGTATCCTTCCACAATGAATTCCCCACAATGTATTCCTACGCCCCTGTGAGAAAATAGTCCCTAGTCTCACTTTATGGCATGCTGTATGAGAAAGTTCCCACGCAGCTTTTTGCCATAAAGTGAGACCAGTGAACTATAGTAACCTCAGTGATGCACTGCAGGAGCCATTGTCTCCTGTCAATGTGTCACTGAGGGTCCTATAGAGCAGTGACATCACCCGATGTCACTGTTCTATAGGGGAGGTCGTCGTGGGACACTCGTTATTAATTGGACTACGGCGGACAGGTAGTATACGGTTTATTATTTTACGTTTTTTGCAGGCGCTGAAGTATGGTAAGTATGGTTAAATGAAGAATATTAAAATACTTTTTCCTAATGTTTGCGTGTTTTATTAACCCTTTATTAGTATTGGATTAATAACGGATAGGCGTCTTATTGACGCCTCTCCGTTATTAACCCGGCTTAATGTCACCTTACAATAGCAAGGTGACATTAACCCCTTATTACCCCATATCCCACCACTACACGGGAGTGGGAAGAGAGGGGCTAAGTGCCGGAATTGGCGCATCTTACAGATGCGCCATTTCTGGGGCGGCTGCGGACTGGTATTTGTAGCCGGGGGGGGGGGCAATATCCATGGCCCCTCTCTAGGCTATGAATATCAGCCCGCAGCTGTCTGCGTAGCCTTTCTGGCTATAAAATATAGGGGAACCCCACGTTATTTTTTTGGGGGGTCCCCCTATTTTAATAGCCAGTAAAGGCTACGCAGACAGCTGCGGGCTGATATTCATAGCAGGCTACAAATATTGGCCCCCGGCCGTCGGACTTCCCCCTCTGGCGCAGAAAATTGCGCGGGAGCCCACGCCTTTTTTTCCGTTTTTTTATTAAATTAAACGCTCATTAAGGCCTGTTTCACACTTGCGTCGGTACAGGTCCATCGCTATGCGTCGGGCCTACATACTGACGCACGTTGTGAAATTTGTGCACGTCGTGGGCAGCGGATGCAGTTTTTCAACGCATCCACTGCCCATTCTGAAGTCCGGGGAGGAGGGGGCGGAGTTTTGGCCGCGCATGCGCGGTAGAAAATGGCAGACGCGAGGGACGTGCCAGCGGTCCGCCAAAACACGACACATCCGTTGCACGACGGACGCGACGTGTGGCCATCCGTCGCGATCCCTCACTAATACAAGTCTATGGGTAAAAAATGCATCCTGCGAGCACATTTGCAGGATCCGTTTTTTTCCCAAAAAGATGGATTGCTAAAAACACAAGTGTGAAAGTAGCCTTAGGCTGCTTTCACACTAGCATCGGTAACGGGCCGTCGCGCTGCGTCGCTAATAAAAGTCTATGGAGAAAAAACGCATCCTGCAGACAACTTTGCAGGACGCGTTTTTTCTCCACAACGACGCATTGCGATGTGCAGTGCATGACGCTAGTGTGAAAGAGGCCTTAGAAACATCGGCCTTTCTATTATATATCTATGGATATATCTATCTATAGATATATTTATAGATAGATATATCTATAGAAACATAGATGTATCTATCCATATATTTGGCTGCTTTCACACATCAGGTTTTTGCCGTGAGGCACAATCCGGCGAGTTTTGAAAAAAACGGATCCATTTCTTTCCGCTGGATCCGGTTTTTTCTCATAGAGTTGTATTAGCGCCGGATTGCGCCTGATGGCCACACGTTTCATCCGTTTTTTACCGGATCCGTCAAAAAAGCTGTTTCCGCCGGATGGAAAACACATACAGAGGAACGTTTTTTCTGTCCGGCGAAAAAACGCACAGCGACGGATCCGGCAAAAAAACGTATGAAACTGAGCTGTGAAATGATGAATCCGGCCTTGGAATCCGTTTTTTCATGCATGTTTCCATTCAAATCATGCACATTTTCCGTTTATTTACTTATTTCCAAAAACGGCATTAAAACCGCGCATAAATCGCACCAAAAAAAGCATCAAAACTGCACCAAAAACTGCATCAAAACTGCACCAAAAACTGCATCAAAACCTGGTGCAGTTTTGCAGTTTTGGTGCAGTTTGCAGTTTTTGGTGCGGTTTTGATGCAGTTTTTGATGCGGTTTTAATGCAGTTCTTGGTGCGGTTTTGATGCAGTTCTTGGTGTGGTTTTGGTGCGGTTTTGATGGAGTTTTTGGTGTGGTTTTGATGCAGTTTTTGGTGCGGTTTTTGCGCAGTTTTGATGCAGTTTTTGGTGCAGTGTTGATGCAATTATGGTGCGGTTTTGATGCGTTTTTTTTCAGTTTTGATGCGTTTTTTATGCAGTTTTTTGCACGGTTTTGATGCATTTTTTAATTCGCTTTTGTTGCGGTTTTTGCGCAGTTTTTAGGCGTTTTGGTGCGTTTTTGAAAGGTAAATAAAGATGTATTATTGAACAAAAAAAAAAAAGATTTGTGATGTCATTATTGTCCAACCTCCTCTTTTACATTTGTCCAACCCACACTCCATTACACACACAGATAGACAGATAGATGATAGATGAAATGGATAGACAGATCTACATATAGATAGATCTATAGATGCATACATCTATCTATTCATATATCTATCTGTAGATGTGTCTGGATAGATATATCTATTGATAGATGTATGGATAGCGTAGGGTGTGTGTCCACTGTCCGGATTACATCCGAATAAGCTGCAGATTGGATGCTGCGTACTTGTAGTCCCATCGGATGATGCCTGCACACACTCCCCAAAAGACCCCCCGCACAGCCCCGCACACACACGAACAGCCCACAGACCCCGCACACATCTGAACAGTCCCGCACAGCGCCGCACACATCCGAACAGCCCGCAGACCCCGCCCGCACATAGACGCACACCGTCACCGCCCACACACTTCCCTCCTCCCGAACTGCAGCGTTTCTCGGACCCACATCCGCAGCAAAACTGCAGACCTTTTTTACATCTGCGGTTTTGCTGCGGATGTGCCCAAGTCAATGAAAGTCTAAAGGTGCAGAAACACTGCAGTTCCGCACAAAAGAAGTGACATGCTGCGAGAAAAAAAAGCTGCGTTTCGGTGCGGCCTTTTCCGCAGCATGTGCACAACAATTCTGCGGCTCCCATAGACTTATATTGGTTGTGCACTACACTGCGGATTTGATGCAATTCATTGCAGCAAAAAACGCTGCGGATCTGCAATCAAATCCGCAACGTGTGCACGCAGCCTTAGCATTTAGGGAACCTAGCAAAAAAGCCAAGCAAAAAACTAGTGTGGGATTGCACTTTTTTTGCCATTTCATTGCACTTTGAATTTTTTTCACATTTTCTGTTACACGACATGGTAAAACCAATGGTGTCGTTCAAAAGTAGAACTTGTCCCGCAAAAGATAAGCCCTCACATGGCCATATTGACGGAAAAATTATGGCTCTGGATAGAAGGGGAGCGATAAACGAAAACAAAAAAGCTCCAGGGGTGAAAGGGTTTAGAAACATGGATATGGACATATGTATGGAAATAGACATAGATATATCTGTATCTATCTATCTATCTATCTATCTATCTATCTATCTATCTATCTATCTATCTATCTATCTATGTAATGGAGTGTGGGTTGGACAAATGTAAAAGAGGAGGTTGGACAGAAATGACATCACAAATCTGTTTGAAGCTAGAGGGGGGAGAGGAGGGAGGGGTTTGGGTGTGTTTTGGAGTGGGTGTGCTAGGTTCGTGCTTAGTAGCAGTGCAATGCATCATGGAACTTGTAGTATTAGAGCACAATAACTCAGGAGAAAGGAAGTTGTCGATTAACCCCATGAGAGCTGAATCCAGCACTAAAGATGTGCTGCTACAGCATGATAAAAGGTAATATTGCTAAAATAAACACAGTAGATGTTTTCAGTGGCACATAATAGCAACATTTATGAAAAAAAAAAAAAAAAGGTTATAGTAGTGGACAACTTCTTTAATTCTTTAATTTAGCACCTACAGCTCCAAAATTTGATACACACACTGTAATGATTTAACAAAAGCCGACAAATGAATTGCCGGCTATTCTGCTATCTAGCTCTGTATGAAATATAAATTTCTACTATATAATTGTCTAAGGATCACTTCTGTCTGTCTGTCTGTCACAGATATTCATTGGTCGCGGCCTCTGTCTGTCATGTAATCCAAGTCGCTGATTGGTTCGTGGCAAAACAGCCACAACCAATCAGCGACGGGCACAGTCCGGCGGAAAAATGGCCGCTCCTTCCTCCCCGCAGTCAGTACCCGCTCCGTACTCCCCTCCAGTCAGCGCTCACACAGGGTTAATGGCAGCGTTGACCTCAGTGTAACGGCTGCTATTAACCTTGTGTGACCAACTTTTTACTATTCATGCTGCCTATGCAGCATGAATAGTAAAAAGATCTAATGTTAAAAATAATAATAATAATAATAAAAAAAAAGATAGTTATATACTCACCCTCCGTTGGCCCCCGGATCGACAACAGGCCTTTCCCACTCGCGATGCTCCGGTAACCGGTCCATGCTGCGATCTCGCGAGACCGCTACGTCATCATCTTGCGAGACCGCAGCATGGACCGGTTACCGGAGCATCGCGAGCAGCGTCGGTAACCGCTTCGCTTGGATCCGGAAGGTGAGCATATAACTATTTTTTATTTTAATTCTTTTTTTTTTAACAGGGATATGATGCCCACATTGCTATATACTTCGTGGGCTGTGCAATATACTACGTGGGCTGGGCAATATACTACATGGGCTGGGCAATATACTACATGGGCTGTGCTATATACTACGTGACTGGGCAATATACTACGTGACTGGGCAACATACTACGTGGGCTGGGCAATATACTATATGGGCTGGGCAATATACTACATGGGCTGTGCTATATACTACGTGACTGGGCAATATACTACATACTACGTGGCTGGTCAATATACTACGTGACTGGGCAATATACTACGTGACTGGGCAATATACTACGTGGCTGGGCAATATACTACGTCACTGGGCAATATACTACGTGGCTGGGCAATATACTACGCGGCTGGGCAATATACTACGTGACTGGGCAATATACTACGTGGCTGGGCAATATACTATGTAACTGGGCAATATACTACGTGGCTGGGCAATATACTACGTAACTGGCCAATATACTACATGGCTGGGCAATATACTACGTGGCTGGGCAATATACTACGTGACTGGGCAATATACTACGTCACTGGGCAATATACTACATGGCTGGGCAATATACTACGTAACTGGCCAATATACTACGTGGCTGAGCAATATACTACGTGGCTGGGCAATATACTACGTAACTGGGCAATATACTATGTGGCTGGGCAATATACTACGTGGCTGGGCAATATACTACGTAACTGGGCAATATACTACGTGACTGGGCAATATACTACGTGGCTGGGCAATATACTACGTGGCTGGGCAATATACTACGTGGCTGTGCTATATACTACGTGGACATGCATATTCTAGAACACCCGATGCGTTAGAATCGGGCCACCATCTAGTATATATATATATGTCTCACTGACATATATAATATATATATATATATATATATATATATATATATATATATATATATATATATATATATAGACTGTATATATGTTTTCACGAATATTTGAGCCCATGGATCCATTATATGTCCATTTTGCAAGCCGGCAAGAGATTCTCGCCATACGGATGCCATACGTATGCCATACAGATGCCATACAGATGTCACACGGATGCTTACATGCGAGAAAATTGCATCCTTGCAATGCACATGGATGACATACGGATCACTGTTTAAAACAGACCGATTTTACCTAAGGTAAAACATTTCTCTGCCTGTTTTTACCTCATAAAAAGAATCAGCTCTGACCCCCTGCTGTAATCTCTGTATATTCTATTTTGCATCCTCCCCTGGCCAGGAAATGTGGTATGATCAGACCATGTCCATGCACAGTGAGACACGGCAGTTACACAGCACACAGCAGGGGCACATACGAGTACAGTATAAGATTATCTCAGCACAGGAGCATTTTTTTTAAACACATCCAATTGTGGACCTTATTGTAATTCACAGATCGATTGATTAAAATGTTGATTAAAATTAATTTATGGCCAACATGGAAACCTGACAGTACCCCACAAATCGACGCTCTTATAGTTTCAAACCATTTAAATCCCGATTGACAAATTGATAGAGGCAACAAAATGGCGAAACAGCAACAATCAGACATTGCACAGCTTTCACTCACCAGGTATGGAGCGGATTATGCTCCTGAGCCCATTCTATACACCCACACCCAACCTGTGATGTATATGTAAAGAAGTGGAAGAAACATCAGCAGTAAAGATGGCGCCTGAATTGTGTGTCAAGATGATGATCGCTGTCCCAGTACAGAGGGAAGAATCCGTCCATCGTGGGCAATTTTGTCTTGCTAATTTTTGGAGTTTTCTGTGAAATTATGTCCAATTTACCTTTTTTCTCAATTTTTTGTGTTGTTCCAATAAACGCAAAAGAAATAAACATGTGTATAACAAAATATGTGTAATTGCAATAATTTTCTGGGAGAAATGCTTCATTTCCTGGCACTATTTCGAGGGTGCCAACACTTTTGGCAATGACTATGTTCCACACCTTAACAGGTGCCATGATAATTTGAAGACTGCATGCAAGTGTGACTTTCAGTGCCATGTGGCTCATTCATACTATGACTGGTTTATAGCCTTCAAAATAGCGTGCAAAATCCCCGAAAAGCAAACTCTGTTTATTAACAACGATTTACAACATTCCTCTTTTACAATCTACGTAAAATGTCACTGAGTTATGGGATTTTTTTTAGGTTTCCTGTTTCCAGGGAGTGGTGCATTGTGGGAGCTTAGAGGAAAAGTAACCAGGGGTAGTCAGAGTTCGGCTGTTAGGTCATCTGCCTGACACGAGGGTGGAGCGATACCACCGGACTGTTTCTAAGGGAAATCTACAGAATCTTAAACTTCAATAAAATGGGAATTTGCTATGAATAAATATGATACAGTTTGACTTACATGGCAAATTATCAAAGGAAGAAGGGGAAATGAATAAATAATACATGACAAATAGGAGGTTTTATTACAGGAGATATGGCCGCAGCTGATAACATGGTGGAGCTACGCAGCAGCAGGTCACATTCACCAACTTCTCTGCCATATAACAATATAGTCAACAATCAGACCATTGTACAGGACAATGGCTGGTACACGGAGAAATCATCATGTAACGGCTGGGCAATGATCTATTCTTTTATACGAGGAACAAGAAAGGACATGTGGGCAATAAAGTCATCAATTTTTGCATCTTCACAAGTTTGGTTCACAATAACCAATTGAAAATTGAGACCGGCTTATCATTGCTCACTACTTATTGTGGCTTATCATTGCTGATAAAGGGAAGAGGTACAAAATGTCCTTCAACAAGTCCATGTTTCTATTTTTTTTAAAATAGTGGAATGGACGAAAATATACATTTTTTGAGGAACATTTGCCTGTTTTTTTTGCCAAGACCATGTAGGCTATGAAAAAGGATCAAGCTTTCATGTGATTGGTCATATGATTGCCAAGTCTATTAGAGGCACTTCAATAAGTTGTGCTTATTGTGTGATGGGTATGCTACAAAAGACACAGGAGCGGACCCCACCTCCTCCAACACCACTCACCATTCATAGATGGCCACCGTGTAAACTAGTAGCTAGCTTTCTCTTCCTCTATGGCAAGTATTCCATTTGTTGCCCTAGCCTTGCATCTACATGGGAGTTGGAAGCGGCGAGGGAAACTGCCTTCTTCATTATTTAAAGGAATACTCCATTTTTAAACAATTTTTCACAGATAAAATCTAGATAAAGAATTAAGTAGGATTTTTCAACTACCCAGACAGCAGGATTTCCCACAACTGTCTATTGATGTAGATCCCATCTCTGGGACTCGCACTTCTCTCAAGAACAGAGGCTTTGCCTTGTGCTCTCTCCTGGAAAGGAGATGTGGCTACACATGGCGGACTCGCTCCACTCACTTCTATGAGATTTGCAAAAATATGCACTATGACTGTAACAAGAGGAGAGGTGTCAACCTAGGAAAGCCCTTCATAGGATGGCAATATAGCATTGGGTCATGCTGTATGTAAGAGGGCTTGGCTAGTCTACTGCTTTGTCTGTGAAACACTCAGATTAGTTCTACAATGCAAGCGTGTCCTGATCAAGAGGACCTGTCACCAGGTCTCAAATGGCCATTTGTGACTCTTATTTCATTCCCAATGCTCACCTGGTAATTGTGTTCTATTTTTTTTTTAATCTGCTGTGTGGTTCCAGATATAAAGGTTTCATTATTTAGTGCAAATTTTATGGTATTTACCAAGAGGGCATGGCTCACATGACTCTCAGGGGCCTGTCTTTAAACCGCAGTATATTATTATCCTGTGAGCCACTCCCCCTTGGAAATTACCATAATAAGTAGCACTAAATATAAAAGTCTATATCTCTAGAACCGTATGGTAAATTTAAAAAAAAAAAAAAAACTCTCAAACTCTCAATTCTGAAGGAAGCAGCAGGAATAAAATAAGAACATAAACTGTCCACTTTTGACCTAGTGACAGGTCGTGAAGGGGTTAAAAGAGTTTCCAAAGTTTTCAAATTCATCCATTTACAATTACTGAAAGGATATGCCAAGAATGTCTTGCTGAGTTGAGTCTCACCACTGGAACCCACATCTATTTGGAGGACAGGGCTCCAAGGCACACTATCCAAAACGAAGAGCTGACTGCTTATGAATCTCTCTATATTCATTTTTTTAAGAGTCAGAACTCCCATATCAATAAATGGAAAGAGCTGTGTTTATTTTGTGGATATGTCAGAAATATAACCACTTTAACCCTTTCAATTTTCAAGATGCTCTCCACCAGATGCCTCCTTGTTATTCCCTGATGACAAATGCAAGGAGAAGGCGGCCATGGCACTTAAAGAAAACCTTTCACCAAGTCAAAATTGGCCAGTTTTTACCTTTATTTCATTTGCACTGTTGTCCTTAGTATTCTATTTTTTTCTTCCTTTAAATCTGCCATACGGTTCCACAAAAATGGGCCTTTTTATTTGAGTCCCACCCACTTAGTAAAGATCATAAACTTACACATAGTGGACGTACTAAATAAGTAGACCCACATCTCAGAAACTATATGTTGGATTTTTATCCCCTGTCACAGAGCCAATTTTGTCCTTAACGACCAAGCTAATTTTTACAACTCTGACCACTGTCACTTTATGAAGTTATAGCAACACTTTAACCCCTTTCTGACCTCGGACAGGATAGTACCTCCGAGGTCAGATCCCCAGCTTTGATGAGGGCTCCGGCGGTGAGCCCGCATCAAAGCCGGGACATGTCAGCTGTTTTGAACAGCTGACATGTGCCCACAATAGCGGCGGGTGAAATCGCGATTCACCCGCCGCTATTAACTAGTTAAATGCCGCTGTCAAACGCAGACAGCTGCATTTAACTACTGCATCCGGCCGGGCGGCCGGATATGAGCGCATCGCCGACCCCCGTCACATGATCGGAGGTCGGCGATGCTTCAGAATAGTAACCATAGAGGTCCTTGAGACCTCTATGGTTACTGATCCCCGGCAGCTGTGAGCGCCACCCTGTGGTCGGTGCTCACAGCACACCTGATTTTCTACTACATAGCAGCGAACAGCAGATCGCTGCTATGTAGCAGAGCCGATCGTGTTGTGCCTGCTTCTAGCCTCCCATGGAGGCTATTGAAGCATGGCAAAAGTAAAAAAAAAGTAAAAAAAAATGTGAAAAAAAAATATATAAAAGTTTAAATCACCCCCCTTTCGCCCCAATCAAAATAAATCAATAAAAAAAAAATCAAACCTACACATATTTGGTATCGCCGCGTTCAGAATTTCCCGATCTATCAATAAAAACAAGCATTAACCTGATCGCTAAACGGCGTAACGAGAAAAAAATTAGAAACGCCAGAATTACTTTTTTTGGTCGCCGCGACATTGCATTAAAATGCAATAACGGGCGATCAAAAGAACGTATCTGCACCAAAATGGAATCATTAAAAATGCCAGCTCGGCACGCAAAAAATAAGTCCTCAACCGACCCCAGATCATGAAAAATGGAGACGCTACGAGCATCGGAAAATGGTGCAATTTTTTTTTCTTTTTTAGCAAAGTTTGGAATTTTTTTTCACCACTTAGATAAAAAATAACCTAGTCATGTTAGGTGTCTATGAACTCATACTGACCTGGAGAATCATAATGGCAGGTCAGTTTTAGCATTTAGTGAACCTAGCAAAAAAGCCAAACAAAAAACAAGTGTGGGACTGCACTTTTTTTGCAATTTCACTGCACTTGGAATTTTTTTCCTGTTTTCTAGTACACAACATGGTAAAACCAATGATGTCGTTCAAAATTACAACTCGTCCCGCAAAAAATAAGCCCTCACATGGCCAAATTGACGGAAAAATAAAAAAGTTATGGCTCTGGGAAGGAGGGGAGCAAAAAACGAACACGGAAAAACGGTAAATCCCAAGGTCATGAAGGGGTTAACGGATCCCACTGATTCTGAGTTTCTTTTTTTTGTGACATATTGTACTTCATGGTAGTGGTAAAATTTCTTCGATATGATTTGCTTTATTTATGAAAAAAAACTGAAATTTGGTAAAAATTTTGAAAATTTAGCAGTTTTCAAATTTTTTATTTTTGTGCCCTTAAATCAAAGAGTCATATCACACAAAATAGTTAATAAATAACATTTCCCACATGTTTACTTTACATCAGCACAATTTTGGAAACATAATTTTTTTGTTAGGAAGTTATAACAGTTAAAAGTTGACCAGCAGTTTCTCATTTTTCCAAAAAAATTTAGAAAACCATTTTTTTAGGGACCATCCAACATTTGAAGCGAGTTTGGGGGGGTCAATATGAAAAAAATACCCCAAAGTGTCACCATTCTAAAAACTGCACCCCTCAAGGTGCTTAAAACCATATTCAAGAAGCTTATTAACCCTTCTGGTGCTTCACGAGAACTAAAGCAATGTGGAATGAAAAAATGAACATTTACTTTTTTCACAAAAAATTTATTTTAGACCCCAAATTTTTAATTTTCACAAGGGTATCAGGAGCCTAACCCTAGCTCCAACACTAACCCTAGCCCTAGCCCCAACACTAACCCTAGCCCTAGCCCCAACCCTAACCCTAGCTCTAACCTCAACCCTAACCCTAGCTCCAACTCTAAGCCTAACTGCATAGAATGGAAAACAAAATAAATTTTTTATTTTATTATTTTTACCTAACTAAGGCGGTGATAAAGAGTTAGTGATTTACTCTATTTTTTATATTTTGGTCACTGTGATAGGGTCTAGCACAGTGATAAAAATTAACCAATAGGAAAAATCTCCTATAGTTGCCGGGTGCCGGCCGGCAGATGTCGGCGAATGCACTGAGCATGTGCCCGTCATTTTCCTCCCGGAAAAAGACTCTGAGAGCCGGAGGACAGAGCCGGAGGGTCCAGGGATACCGGAAGTACCAGGGAGGGCTTGGGGGACCCCATTTCTCTCTCCTCTGGTATGTTAGATCATGTCAGAGGAGAGAGAAATGAATGGGAAATCTGACTTTTTTCTTTTTGCGATGGCCGTTATTTGGTGAATAATGGTTGATCACAAGACAAGGGACGGTAAAAACCGACATGAATAATGTTTTCCAGGGTCTCAGCTACCCCAGGTAGCCGAGACCCCGGAGATTTTCCAACGCTGGGGGGGGGGGGCGCTATACCCTTATTTCTCAGAGCCATCAAAAAGCGGCGCTGAGGAATAAGTACCCTTAGCTGCCGTCATTAAAAGGTGTATTGGCGGTCGTTAAGAGGTTAACCCCTTTACCCCGAAGGTGATTTACACGTTAATGACCAGGCCAATTTTTCAATTCTGACAACTGTCACTTTATGAGGTGATAACGCTGGAATGCTTCAACAGACCCTGATGATTCTGAGAATGTTTTTTCGTGACATATTGTACTATATGATAATGATAAAATTTCTTCAATATATGACTTGCATTTATTTGTGAAAAAAAACTAAAATTTGGCAAGAATATTGCAGTTTTCAAACTTTGAATTTTCATGCCTTTAAATCAGAGAGATATGTCACACAAAATAGTAAATAAACAACATTTCCCACATGTCTACTTTACATCAGCACAATTTTGAAACCAAATATTTTTTTTTTGTTAGGAAGTTATAAGGGTTAAAATTGACCAGCGATTTTTCTTTTTTTCAACAAAATTTACAAAACCATTGTTTTAAGTACCACATCACATTTGAAGCCACTTTGAGGGGTCTGTATGATGGAAAATACCCAAAAGTGACACCATTCTACAAACTGCACCCTCAAGGTGCTCAAAACCACATTCAAGAAGTTTATTAACCCTTCGGTGCTTCACAGGAATTTTTGGAATGTGGAAAAAAATTAACAAGTAACTTTTTTTTCACAAAAAAATACTTTAGATCCAAATTTTTTTTATTTTCACAAGGGTAACAGGAAAAAATGGACCCCAAAATTGGTTGTGTAATTTCTCATAAGCATGTTGATACCCCATATGAGGGAGAAAACCACAGTTTTTAGGCTACGTTCACATTTGCGTTGTGCGCCGCAGCGTCGGCGCCGCAACGCACAACGCAAACAAAAACGCAGCAAAAAGCATGCACAACGCTGCGTTTTGCGCCGCATGCGTCCTTTTTTTGATTGATTTTGGACGCAGCAAAAATGCAACTTGCTGCGTCCTCTGCGCCTGGACGTGGGCGCCGCAGGGACGCATGCGGCGCAAAACGCAAGTGCGACGCATGTCCATGCGCCCCCATGTTAAATATAGGGGCGCATGACGCATGCGGCGACGCTGCGGCGCCCGACGCTGCGGCGCAGACCGCAAATGTGAACGTAGCCTAAGCGCACGGCAGAGCTCGGAAGGGAAGGAGTGCCATTTGACTTTTTGAATGCAAAATTTGCTGGAACAATTGGTGGATGCCATGTCACGTTTGGAGAGCCACTGATGTGCCTAAACAGTGAAAATCCCCCAAAAGTGACATTATTTTGGAAACTAGACCCCTCAGGGATCTGATCTAGATGTGTGGTGAGCACATTGAATCCTCACGTGCTTCACAGACGTTTATAGTGTTGAGCCATGAAAATAAAAAAAATCAAATTTTCCCCACAAATATGTTTTTAGCCTAAAATGTTTCATTTTCATAAGGGTAGCAGGCGAAATTGCACCGTACAATTTGTTGCTCAATTTCTCCTGAGGACGCTGATACCCTATATGAGGTAGAAAAGAGGGTAGAAGCATCATTTCACTTTTTGAATGTAAAATTTCCTGGAATCATTAGCAGACATCATGTCCCATTTGAAGAACCACTGATGTGCCTAAAGAGTGGAAACCCCCACAAGTGACCCCATTTTGGAAACTAGACCCCTCAAGGAATGTATTTAAATGCATGGTTAGCACTTTGAACCCTCAGGTGCTTCACAGAAATTTATAAAGTTGAGCCGTGAAAATAATAAAATCACATTTTCCCCACAAAAATGTGATTTTAGTCAAAATTTTCCATTTTCATAAGGGAAAGATTAGAAATTGCAACATACAGTTTGCTATGCAATTTCTACTGCGTATGCTTATACCCCATATGTGGGGGAATACTACTTTTGAAACACAGTGCAAAGCTCAGAAGGGAAGAGGTGCCATATTGGAGTTTAGATTTTGCTAGAATGGCTTGAGACTGCCATGTCACAGTAGCAGAGCCCCTGAGGTGCCAGAACAACAGAAACCCCCTGTATTTTAACTCATTTTACAAACTACACTCCCCAATGAATTCATCTAGGGGTGCAGTGATCATATTGACACCACATGTGCCTCACAGAACTTTATACCATTGAGCAGTGAAGAAAGAACAAATTACATTTTTACCACTAAAATCTTGTTTTAGCCCCAAGTTTTTAATTTTTTCTAAGGGCTAATAGGATTTTTTTTTTTTACAACAAACTGAGGTCCATTTTTTCCCAAGTGCGCCAATACCCTGCTTGTAATTGGAAATATTTTTCAGGCACAGTACAAACCTCAGAAGGCAAGGAGCTCCAGATTTTACTGTTATGATTTGCAGGTGCCATGACCCACTGGGAAGGCCCATGAAGTGCCAGAACAGCAGAACCCCCCATAAGTGACCCAATTTTACAAACTACACCTTTCAATGAATTCATCTAAGGGTGCAGTGATCATATTGACTCCACAGGTGCATCACAGAATTTTATACCATTGGGCAGTGAAGAAAAAATAACTACATTTTTACCACCAAAATTTTATTTTGCCCCAGATTTTACATTTTCACACAAGAAGTGGGTAAAATGGCACCATAATTTGTTCCACAATTTTTACTGAACATGGCAATACCCTATATGTGGCTGTATGGTACTACAGGGTGGGCCATTTATATGAATACACCTAAATAAAATGGGAATGGTTGGTGATATCAACTTCCTGTTTGTGGCACATTAGTATGTGGGAGGGGGGAAACTTTTCAAGATGGGTGGTGACTATGATGGCCATTTTGAAGTCAGCCATTTTGGATCCAACTTTATTTTTTAAATGGGAAGAGCGTCATATGACACATCAAACTTATTGATAATATTGATAATTTCTCAAGAAACTCAGGGGGTGTGCTTGGTTTTAACATAACTTTATTCTTTCATGAGTTATTTACAAGTTTATGACCACTTATAAAATGTGTTCAGAGTGCTGCCCATTGTGTTGGATTGTCAATGCAACCCTCTTCTCCTACTCTTGACACACTGATAGCAACACCACAGAAGAAATGCTAGCACAGGCTTCCAGTATCCGTTGTTTCAGATGCTGCACATCTTGTATCTTCACAGCATAGACAATTGCCTTCAGATGTACCCCACAGATAAAAGTCTAAGGGGGTCAGATCGGTAGACCTTGGTGGCCATTCAACTGGCCCACAATGACCAATCCACTTTCCAGGAAACTGTTCATGTAGGAATGCTCGGACCTAACACCCATAATTAATGGTATGGTGTGGCATATGGGGTACAAAGATAGTGGGGCCATTCTTTATCAATGGGAACCTCACTGCCACTGGATAACTGAAATTGCTACATGATGATGTGTTGCCCTCTTTATGCACTGAAGATGGCACGTTCCCTGAGTTTTTCCAGCAAGACGGTGCACCACCACATTATGGGTGTCAGGTCCGAGCATTCCTACAAGGAATCTGACCCCCTTAGACTAGCATTTCTTCTGCGGTGTTGCTATCAGTGTGTCAAGAGTGGGAGAAGAGGGTTGCATTGACAATCCAACACAATGGGCAGCACTTTGAACACATTTTATAAGTGGTCATAAACTTGTAAATAACTCATGAAAGAATAAAGTTATATTAAAACCAAGCACACCATTGTTTGTCTTGTGAAATTCTCAATAAGTTTGATGTGTCACATGACCCTCTTCCCATTGGAAAAAATAAAGTTGGATCCAAAATGGCCGACTTCAAAATGGCCGCCATGGTCACCACCCATCTTGAAAAGTTTCCCCCCTCCCATATACTAATGTGCCACAAACAGGAAGTTGATATCACCAGCCATTTCCATTTCTATTTAGGTGTATCCATATAAATGGCCCACCCTGTATTTAGCCATACGGAGAGACATGGGAGGAATGAAGCGCTATTTGCCTCCTGGAGTGCAGATTTTCCTAGAACTGTTTGCAGACTCCATATACAGAGCCCCTAATTGCTAGGAGAGCAGAATCCCCCCTCGAGTGACCCCATTTTGGAAATTATACTCCTTTGGGAATTTATCTACAGGTGTAGTGACGATTTTGACTCCAAGGGTGTTTACCAGAAACAAGCAGCGATGAATGTTGCCAGGTCAAAATTGCAAACTGCTGTTGTAGTGACCAGTACACTGTAGTGACCAGTACGTTGCAGTCACCAGTACGTTATGCCCAGCCTGTGCTTCTGAAGACATTTACCCGTAAGTTAGGCAGGCTCTCATCGCTTCAGAAATGCCAAACCTGTGGACGCTATATGTAGTTTAGGTACATTGTAAGGCTCAGAAGGGAGGGGGGCATTTGGATTTGGGAGCAAATTTCTTTTGAAGGGTGAGGAGCCATTTCGCTTTTCCAGATGCTTTGTGCTACCAGTAAAGTGGAAGCCTCTATATTTCCGTTAACAGATAATAGACCTGAGTGTCGACTTGCTTTTTATGTGGATTGATTTGAAGCTTTTATTGGGAACATTACTCATAATATTTGGGATCACATTTATTCGGCGCTCAACGCTGAGCACTTACTTTGGGGTTTCCATCTAAATCTCTAAGTGACATGATTATGATTCAGATGAAAGCCCCGAGGGATCCATTCACTATAATGATACAGCAGGGTTACTCTGGACTACGTCTGGCCTCTGTTCAGTGATGTCCTTCTTTTCAGAAGTGCACAAAACTGTGGCCGACGACACATTTATGCAATCCTAAAAAGACAGGCACCGACCGATCACAAGTCAGACAGCATCCACACTACCTCCGTCTGCCTCATTAAAGGGAATCTTCCGTCTAGGGTTCCATCTGAATCACATATTTCAGAGATTTACACAGAAACCCCGATGTAAGAGCTAAGCGCAGAGCGCAGGATAAATGTGCGCCGAGCCTTACTGCAGTCTTTGGGAGGCAGAATGGAAAAAGCAACAGTAGGTGAAGAATTGATTTTATTTATTTTTTACACCATTCCTTGTGCGGTATAAGTGATTAGGCAACTTTAGTCTTCTGGTTGGTGCGCTTACAGTGATACCAGATATATATCAGGTTTTAATGCTTGGCTGCTGTCACACACTAAAAGACTCTTCATTGCAAAAACTTTTTTTTTCTTGCATCACCATAATTTGAGAGCTATAATTTTTCTATATGTTGGCCCATAGAGTCATGTGGGGGTTCATTTCTTGCGGGACGAGTTAACATTTTTATTGTTACCATTTTCAGACCCATTACATTTTTTGATCGCTTTCTATTCCCATTTTTGGGATGCAGAAAAATCAGCAATTCAGGATTTTTTTTTTGGGGGGGGAGAAGGTTTTCTGTCATTCCATGTGTGGTAAAATTGATAACGCAGTTTTATTGTTTGAGTCAGTACTATTACAGCGATGCCTCATTTATGAAGTCTTTTTATGCTTTGGCACTTTTACACAATAAAAACTATTTTATAGAAAAAATAATTATATTTGCAACGCTTTATTCTGAGAGCTCTAACTTTTTTATTTTTCTGCTGATGGACCTGAATGGCAGCTTATTTTCTGTGGGACAAGATGACGTTTTCAGCGGTACCATGTTTGTTTACATCTGTCTTTTTTATTGCGTTTTATTCCACTTTTTGTTCAGTGGTATGATGATAAAGCATTGTTTTGTATTTTTTTTTTCTGGTGTTCACTAAAGGCATTAACTAGAGGGACATATAGGTCGGACGGTCCGGATGCCGTGATACCAAATACATGTACTCCCTCTGCCTACTCCCAGAATACTGAGATTGACTTTGATTGCAGCATTTAGGGGTTAAAATGCTGGGAGTGGTGCGGGACCACCTCTGGCACTTAGTCCCAGGTGTCAGCTGTTAGAATCAGCCTCTGTGCGTGCACAATCGCATGGATGTAATAATCTGTCCCGCATCAAAAAGTACCAGGGTGCAGGGATGTATTATTATAGACCATGTCGGAAAGGGGTTAAAAAGTGGTCACTTCCTAACTGGCGACAATATCTCTTAAACTGACCAGCAAAAAGATGCGTACCCATGCAGTCGGCGGGCACGTCAAAATGCCGCATGCGGACACATCCGCATACAACGCATGTCCCTGCGTACCCAATGTTAAAGATAAGTACGAAGGATGACGTAGGACGCATGCGAGGGAGGAACTACGCAGCCATACACAGACCAGCCACATGCAAGTGTGATCTTAGGCTACTTTCACACTTGCGTTTTTAGCAATCCGTCGCAATCCGTCGTTTTGGGAAAAAACGTATCCTGCCAATGTGCCTGCAGGATGCGTTTTTTTCCCATAGACTTGTATTAGCGACGAATCGCAAAGGATGGCCACATTTCGCGTCCGTCGTGCAATGGATCCATCGTGTTTCAAGTGAACGTTTTTTTGTCCGTCGCGTCTGCCATTTTCTACCATGCATGCGTGGCCGAAACTCCGCCCCCTCATCCCCGGACTTTAGACTGGGCAGCGGATGTGTTGAAAAACTGCATCCGCTGCCCACGTCGTGCATAAATTTCACAACGTGGGTCGGTACGTCGGCCCGACGCATAGCGACGGAATCGTACCGACGCAAGTGTGAAAGAGGCCTTAGCCTAACTGAACAGTTCTGTCCACCGCCACAGACACAGTGAACAGCTGATCAGCGGGGGAGCCGGGTGTCACATCCCCACCAATCAGACATTGATAACCTATCATAAGGATAGGCCATAAATGTTAAAGTCCCAGACAACCCCTTTAAAGCTTGTTTTCTATCTGCTCAAGATTGTGAAAAAATCATAACAAGTACAGTATACCAAATTGTTTTCGGTTCCGGTTACTGGGTTTCCAAGCTCCACATCATATGGCTGTAGCAGCTAATCAACAGTGGTGATATCATAAAAGATATATATCACTAAAATGGCCACACATAAAAAAAAAACACTTGCCAGAGACTCTAGTGATTGAGTGGGATACTGCACTGTATGAAACAACCCTTTAAATGAATAGACAGCAGGTTTGGTTGGGTAGTGCATTAGAAAGACTAGTAGCCGGCAGCTGGGGAGAGGGACTAGGAGGAACTGACCAGCATACCAGTGATAACACGTATTTCCATATAATTAAAAGGGACCTGCCACCTGATCCATGCTGTTCAGACTTGCCTGGCTCTGTTCCTGACCGGCTTTTGTAGCTATAGGAGAGACTTCAGCTAGAGCAGTGCTGGAAAAGCGTGTCCGGGCAGTGCTGGACTAGTCTCTTCTCTGTCTATGGTCCCATATCCACAGCCAGATCGTTAACGTAAATTGCTTCTGAAATGCTGACATATCAGAGAGTAATATATCTGGCTCCTACGGTTCCAGCAAGGCTCTGATTCGTGATGCCCATGGTTTGGACAGATATGAATCAGGTGACAGGTTCCCCGTAAAACAAAAAAGAGGAAGGAACATTTACGGTAATTATTATAAGGAGTGATCTCGATCATTTATCTTTTGAGCTGTGTACACAAAAATATATTACAAGAACAATTTTCTCACATAACACCGCGATCCCTCCATAAAGGTGGAGACACTGTGTGCTGCCACATAGTGCCTCAGTACTGAAACATAAACCAGCATACGATAGGGACACCATTTTTATTTTCCTATTTATAATGAGTTTGGGAGAAATTAGAGCACTTGATATCATTTTTGCATTTTTGTTAGTGATATTCTCTGGGCACTGCATGGCTCTATTATAGGGTCACTGTAAGGCATTTTTTTTAGATTCCTGTGTAACTATTATTAGAGTTTGATTATATGGGTACTGTATGGCATAGTATAATGGTATTGTTTGTGCTCTGGGATTATATATTTGGGCACTATAAGATGCTATTATTGAAGAACTACAGTATATGACAATGTTTTTGGGCTCTGTATGGCAATATTTTATTTTTATTTTTTTTTAATTTTAGCTCTGTATAGTAGCTTTGTTTGGCTACTGTCTGTCAGTATTACTTGGGGACTGTATGGCAATTTTATGTGAAGACTGTATGGCAATTTTATATTGCCACTGCATAGTAGACTTATTGATCACTTTATGCCGATGATAGCTGTCATTTACTGTACACTGGATTCTGACTAGCTTCACTTCAGGAATTGATGGGGATCACAATCGATGCACCTCAACAGTTTAGTAAATAATGCACATCATAACAAAATGCCATCATTTATCGTGATAGGGAAACTCCACAAATTATGAAGCCTGGCTGGCATACTGCATTAATTATTAAGCATTATTTATGTAATGCAGAGATATGGTGTTAACCTGGTCCAGGGGTTATTTTTGTCACTTTTAGAGTAGGAAATACTGATCTTGGACTGGCCAAAGATGCTTCATCTGGGACCCGAGCATCAGAGTGGTGAAATGCATTCTTTAGTTCAGGGTCAGAGTATGGTCCCCAAGAAATGGGAAGATATTTTTAGGGGCTACTCATGATGAAAAGTAAAGATAGGCTCACTTCACTACAATAGGGAATAGTACTCACGCATGCTTTGGGTGTCCACCCCCTTTAGATTTACAAATCATAACTAAAGTAAAATAACTCCTTAAAGGAGCTGTCGGACCTTAATCTACTGAAATAAGGGATGGTTGAAAAATTAATGCTCTAACACCTGTGGCTCAGTCCAGGCTTGTATAGTAGTCTCCTGGGAGACAGGAAGCAATGACGATCTGTTCTTTGATTATCTGTGATTGGCTGCAGTGGTCAGTTGACTGGAAGTAAATATCATTGGATGTGCCTCTGAAGACACTGGGTTCCAGTCACCTGACTAGTGCAGCCAACCACAAGGCTCAATGGTCAAATAACCAAAGAACAGGATGTCTCATCACGTCCTGTTCTGCCAGAGACCCCTGAAACCACAGGGGTTAGAGAAATTGAGTGTATATATATATATATATATATATATATATATATATATATATATACAGTGCCTTGCGAAAGTATTCAGCTCCCTGGAACTTTTCAACCTTTTCCCACATATCATGCTTCAAACATTAAGATATCAAATGTAAATTTTTGGTGAAGAATCAACAGCAAGTGGAACACAATTGTGAAGTTGAACAAAATTTATTGGTTATATTACATTTTTTTGGAAATTCAAAAAGTGGGGCGTGCAATATTATTCGGCTCCTTTATTTTCAGTGCAGCAAACTCACTCCAGAAGTTCATTGTGAATCTCTGAATGATCCAATGTTGTCCTAAATGCCTAATGATGATAAATATAATCCACCTGTGTGTAATCAAGTCTCCGTATAAATGCACCTGCTCTGTGATAGTCTCAGGGTTCTGTTTGAAGCATAGAGAGCATCATGAAGACCAAGGAACACAACAGGCAGGTCCGTGATACTGTTGTGGAGAAGTTTAAAGCTGGATTTGGATACAACATGATTTCCAAAACTTTAAACATCCCAAGGAGCACTGTGCAAGCGATCATATTGAAATGGAAGGAGTATCATACCACTGCAAATCTACCAAGACCCGGCCGTCCCTCTAAACTTTCAAACAAGGAGAAGACTTATCAGAGATGCAGCCAAGAGGCCCATGATCACTCTGGATGAACTGCAGAGATCTACAGCTGTGGGACAGTCTGTCCATAGGACAACAATCAGTCGTACACTGCACAAATATGGCCTTTATGGAAGAGTGGCAAGAAGAAAGCCATTTCTCAAAGATATCCATAAAAAGTGTTGTTTAAAGTTTACAACAAGCCACTTGGGAGACACACCAAACATGTGGAAGAAGGTGATCTGGTCAGATGAAACCAAAATCGAACTTTTTGCAACAATGCCAAACGATATGTTTGGCGTAAAGGCAACACAGCTCATCACCCTGAACACACCATCCCCACTGTCAAACATGGTGGTGGCAGCATCATGGTTTGGGCCTGCTTTTCTTCAGCAGGGACATGGAAGATGGTTAAAATTGATGGGAAGATGGATGGAGCCAAATACAAACCAATCTCAAAGAAAATCTGTTTGAGTCTGCAAAAGACCTGAGACTGGGACGGAGATTTGTCTTCCAACAACACAATGATCCCAAACATAAAGCAAAATCTACAATGGAATGGTTCACAAATAAAAGTATCTAGGTGTTAGAATGGCCAAGTCAAAGTCCAGACCCGAATCCAATCAAGAATCTGTGGAAAGAGCTGAAAACTGCTGTTCACAAACGATTTCCATCAAACCTTACTGAGCTCGAGCTGGTTGCCAAGGAAGAATGGGCAAGAATTTCAGTCTCTCGATGTACAAAACTGATAGAAACATACCCCAAGTGACTTGCAGCTGTAATCGCAGCAAAAGGTGGCGCAACAAAGTATTAAGTTAAAGGGGCCGAATAATATTGCACGCCCCACTTTTCAGTTTTGAATTTCCACAAAAATTTTAAATAAGCAATAAATTTCATTCAACTTCACAATTGTGTTCCACTTGTTGATTCTTCACCAAAAATTTACATTCGGTATCTTTATGTTTGAAGCATGATATGTGGGAAAAGGTTGAAAAGTTCCAGGGAGCTGTATACTTTCACACGACACTGTACACTGCTCAAAAAAATAAAGGGAACACTTAAACAACAGAATATAACTCCAAGTAAATCAAACTTCTGTGAAATCAAACTGTCCACTTAGGAAGCAACACTGTTTGACAATCAATTTCACATGCTGTTGTGCAAATAGAATAGACAACAGATGGAAATTATTGGCAATTATCAAGACACACTCAATAAAGGAGTGGTTCTGCAGGTGGGGACCACAGACCGCATCTCAGTACCAATGCTTTCTGGCTGATGTTTTGGTCACTTTAGAATGTTGGTTGTGCTTTTCCACTCATGGTAGCATGAGACGGACTCTACAACCCACACAAGTGGCTCAGGTAGTGCAGCTCATCCAGGATGGCACATCAATGTGAGCTGTGGCAAGAAGGTTTTCTGTGTCTGTCAGCGTAGTGTCCAAAGGCTGGAGGCGCTACCAGGAGACATCCCAGAACACCAGGAGATATGGAGTGGGCTGTAGGAAGGCAATAACCCAGTAGCAGGACCGCTACCTCAGTCTTTGTGCAAGGTGAAACAGGAGGAGCACTGCCTGAGCCCTGCAAAATGACAAATGTGCATGTGTCCGCACAAACGGTTAGAAACCGACTCCATGAGGATGGTCTGAGTGCCCGATGTCCACAGATGGGGGTTGTGCTCACAGCCCAATGCTGTGCAGGATGCTTGGCATTTGCCACAGAACACCAGGATTGGCAAATTCGCCACTGGCGCCCTGTGCTCTTCACAGATGAAAGCAGGTTCACACTGAGCATATGTGACAGACGTGACAGAGTCTAGAAACACCATGGAAAGTGATCTGCTGCCTGCAGCATCCTTCAGTATGACCGGTTTGGCAGTTGGTCAGTAATGGTGTGGGGTGGCATTTCTTTGGAGGGACACACGGCCCTCCATGTGCTTGCCAGAGGTAGCCTGACTGCCATTAGGAACTGAGATGAGATCCTCAGACCCCTTGTGAGACCATATGCTGGTGCAGTTGGCCCTGGGTTCCTCCTAATGCAGGACAATGCCAGACCTCATGTGGCTGGAGTGTGTCAGCAGTTCCTGCAAGATGAAGGCATTGAAGCTATGGACTGGCTTGCCTGTTCCCCAGACCTGAATCTGATTGAACACATCTGGGACATTATGTCTCGCACCATCCACCAACGTCACGTTGCACCACAGACTGTCCAGGAGTTGGCAGATGCTTTAGTACAGGTCTAGGAGGAGATTCCTCAGGAGACCATCCGCCGCCTCATCAGGCATTGTAGGGAGATCAAACAGGCACGTGGAGGCCACACACACTACTGAGCATCATTTCCTTGTCTTGAGGCATTTCCACTGAAGTTGGATCAGCCTTTAACTTCATTTTCCACTTTGATTTTGAGCATCATTCCAACTCCAGACCTCCGTTGGATATTAGTTGTGATTTACATTGATAATTTTTAGGTTTTATTGTTCTCAACACATTCCACTATGTAATGAATAAAGATTTACAACTGGAATATTTCATTCAGTGATATCTAGGATGTGGGATTTTAGTGTTCCCTTTATTTTTTTCAGCAGTGTACTTTGGGGCACAGAACAATGTATTAGAACAGATCTATCATGGGAACTGACATGTCTTCTCTAATGTACAGATGGCATTTACATCCCCTGTGCCCTTATCTAGTAACGCCCCATATATTACTTTAAACAAAAATCTCCGGGTATTTCCAATGTAATAAAAAGCAAAACTGTCACGTGAAACCATTCTACATGTAAAATATATTTACAGAAGATGTTACAGCTGTAACTGAATGCAGCAAAGTCATTTATTACGACCAGTAAGAATGAAAAGGAGTGGAAGGGGCTTCTCAGTAATTTTCATAATCCAAAGTGATGATCTTGAGAAACAGTGAGAATATAACATATATAATATACTCAGGATCCAAAATAACATGGCTTCATACCAGAAGACATGGCAACCTAGCGGATAAGTCTTCTATAAATGCTCTCCTACCACCGAGGGGCATCATAAGCTCTTCACTGGAGCTACACCAACAACAAATGGAAACAAAATGATACCAAAACTTTTCCCATAATAACCCAAGTGCGAAAAACATAAGTGCAACCTTTGCAGCTGCACAGAGGTCCAAGAGGTAAAGGGGTGCCTTATTGAGTCCAAAGCAGGTGGAATTGACCATTATGGTGAGCTTTTGGGTTGCATAGAGCCCATATATTGTTCTTGCACAGGAGCCCTCTTCTGTCTGTGTCCGCCCCTGGAATAACTAACCATAAGATTACCAATTAGCTTAAACCATAGTTTAATGTTCATATTCGTATTTAGTGGTAGTTGCTGTAGACCTGCTGGCCCAAAAGTCATTGCAGAATTGGATTATCTTCTGCTAGAGCCCACAAGATGAACGTCTGGCATTCTGGTGGGCTAAAACGACCAAGGTAAAAAAAAAAATTAAGACTTGCCTCTGGCATGCACAATAACAGTTTTGTATTTATCTTTCAGATTGTATCTCCATATGGGGTGATCATTTTTTATGGAATATTAGTAATAATTTGATCATTTTTTCATCAATACTGACAAAGATAAAAATGTTACTATTTCTTTTGGCACCTGTTAAAAATGCTTTTTCTTCCCACAGGTTTCCTTTCACTTTGAACTTGACATCTGCACTGGACCGTGATGAACAATTAGCAACCATATAAAATAAAATAGATACACTAGTACAACGCAATACTGTACTGCTAATGTCTGAAATTGTGGAAAAACAGCGGATTTGAACAAAGACAAAGAGTTTGAAGAGTAATTTAACGATTTTTGTGTTAATTTAATTCTTCTTATTATTGTTATTGAACCTGGTTATATTTCTAAATGTTTAGAATTTTTAATTTACCCTTTAGTTGTACTGCAGCAGAATAAAAAATGTAAACTCAGAAATGTATGTGAAATATACGATATTCTATCATATGAAAATATTAAAGTACCGTACATATTTTTTAAAGTAATGAATCAAACTATATATACAGTACATAGTTTCATTCATTTTTTTACTATAAAAATATATATTATTGTTATTTTTATCTTATTGTGTGTGTATATATACAGTTGTGTGAAAAAGTGTTTACCCCTTCTGATTCCCTATTCTTTGCATTTTTGTCACACTTAAAAGTTTCAGATCACCAAACAAATTTAAATATTAGACAAAGATAACACAAGTAAACACAAAATGCAGTTTTTAAATGAAGGTTTTTATTATTAAGGGAAAAAAATTAAAACCTACAGAGCTCTGTGTGAAAAAATGATTGCCCCCTAAACCTAATAACTGGTTGGACCACCAAGCAACATCTGCAATGAAGCATTTGTGATAACTGGCAATGAGTATTTTACAATGTTCTGGAGCAATTTGGGCCCAATCATCTTTGCAGAATTATTCTAATTCATCCACATTGGAGGGTTTCCGAGTATGAACTGCCTTTTTAAGGTCATGCTACAGCATCTTGATCGGAATAAAGTCAGGACTTTGACTAGGTCACTCTAAAGTCTTAATTTTGCTTTTCTTAAGTCATTCAGAGGTGGACTTGCTGGTGTGTTTTGGATCATTGTCCTGCTGCATAACCCAAGTGTGCCTCAGCTTGAGGTCACAAACAGATGGTCAGACATTCTCTTTCAGGATTTTTTGGAAGATATTAGAATTCATGGTTCCATTAACCACAGCAAGTCTTCCAGGTCCTGAAGCAGCAAAACAGCCCCAGACCATCGCACGACCACCATATTTTACTCTTGGTCTCATGTCCCTTTTCTGAAATGCTGTATTACTTATATACCAGATGTAATGAGACATACAGTTATGTCTATATATATTTGGACAGAGACAGCATTTTTCTAATTTTGGTTATAGACATTACCACAATGAATTTTAAACAAAACAATTCAGATGCAGTTGAAGTTCAGACTTTCAGCTTTCATTTGAGGGTATCCACATTAAAATTGGATGAAGGGTTTAAGAGTTTCAGCTCCTTAACATGTGCCATCCTGTTTTTAAAGGGACCAAAAGTAATTGGACAATTGACTCCAAGGCTATTTCATGGACAGGTGTGGGCAATCCCTTCGTTATGTCATTCTCAATTAAGCAGATAAAAGGCCTGGAGGTGATTTGAGGTGTGGTGCTTGCATTTGGAAGGTTTTGCTGTGAAGTAAACATGCGTTCAAAGGAGCTCTCCATGCAGGTGATACAAGCCATCCTTAAGCTGCGAAAACAGAAAAAGCCCATCCGAGAAATTGCTACAATATTAGGAGTGGCAAAATCTACAGTTTGGTATATCCTAAGAAAGAAAGCACTGGTGAACTCATCAATGCAAAAAGACCTGGGCGCCCACAGAAGACAACAGTGGTGGATGATCGCAGAATAATCTCCACGGTGAAGAGAAACCCCTTCACAACAGCCAACCAAGTGACCAACACTCTCCAGGAGGTAGGCGTATCAATATCCAAATCTACCATAAAGAGAAGACTGCATGAAAGTAAATACAGAGGGTTCACTGCACGGTGCAAGCCACTCATAAGCATCAAGAATAAAAAGGCTAGACTGGACTTTGCTAAAAAACATCTAAAAAAGCCAGCACAGTTCAGGAAGAACATTCTATGGACAGATGAAACCAAGATCAACCTCTACCAGAATGATGGAAAGAGAAAAGTATGGCGAAGGCGTGGTACAGCTCATGATCCAAAGCATACCACATCATCTGTAAAACACGGCGGAGGCAGTGTGATGGCTTGGGCATGCATGGCTGCCAGTGGCACTGGGTCACTAGTTTTTATTGATGATGTGACACAGGACAGAAGCAGCTGAATGAATTCTGAGGTATTCAGAGACATACTGTATGCTCAGATCCAGCCAAATGCAGCAAAACTGATTGGTCGTCGTTTCATACTACAGATAGACAATGACCCAAAACATAAAGCCAAAGCAACCCAGGAGTTTATTAAAGCAAAGAAGTGGAATATTCTTGAATGGCCAAGTCAGTCACCTGATCTCAACCCAATTGAGCATGCATTTCACTTGTTAAAGACTAAACTTCAGTGAAGGCCTGGCAGAGCATCAAAAAGGAGGAAACACAGCGTCTGGTGATGTCCATGAGTTCAAGACTTCAGGCAGTCATTGCCAACAAAGGGTTTTCAACCAAGTACTAAAAATGAACATTTTGTTTAAAATTATTTAATCTGTCCAATTACTTTTGGTCCCTTTAAAAACAGGGTGCCACATGTTAAGGAGCTGAAACTCCTAAACCCTTCATCCAATTTTAATGTGGATACCCTCAAATGAAAGCTGAAAGTCTGAACTTCAACTGCATCTGAATTGTTTTGCTTAAAATTCATTGTGGTAATGTCTATGACCAAAATTAGAAAAATGTTAAACTTTTGTCTCGTCAATCCACAGAGTATTCTCCCAAAAGTCTTGGGGATCATCAAGACATTTTCTAGAAAAACTGAAAAGAGAGAAGCCTTTATATTAGTATTGCTCAGCAGTGGTTTTCGTCTTGGTATTCTGCCATGCAGGCCATTGTTGCCCAGTCAATTTCTTATGGTGGAGACATGAACACTGACCTTAACTGAAGCAAGTGAGGCCTGCAGTTCTTTTGGTGTTGTTTTGTGGTGTTTTGTGACCTCTTGGATGAGGTGTCGCTGCACTCTTGGAGTACTTTTGGTTGGCCGGCCACTTCTGGGAAGGTTCACCACTGTTCCTTGTTTTTGCAGTTTGTGGATAATGGCTCTCACTGTGGTTTGCTGGAATCCCAAAGCGTAATAAATGACTCTACAACCTTTTCCAGACTGATAGATCTCAATTACTTTGTTTCTCATTTGTTACAGAATTTCTTTGGAACGCAGAATGATATCTAGCTTTGAAGATCTTTTGGTCTACTTCACTTTGTCAGGCATGTCCTATTTAAGTGATTCCTTGATTGAGAACAGATGTGGCAGTAATTAGGCCTGCATGTGGCTAGGGAATTTGAACTCAGCTTCCCAAGCAATGTGATAAACCATAGGTAAATTATGTTTTAAGGGGGGGTCAATCACTTTTTCTCACAGGGCCCTGAAGATTTGGATTTCTTTTTCTCTTAATAATAATAAAGACCTCCATTTAAAAACTGCATTTTTGTTTAATAGTGTGATATTTGTCTAATATTTAAATTTGTTTGGTGATCTGAAACATTTAAGTGTGATAAAAATGCAAAAGAATAGGGAATCAGAAGGGGTAAACACTTTTTCACACAACTGTATATATACACACGTGGTCTAAATTGTTCGTACCCCTCGATTAACCCCTTTCTGACCTCGGACGGGATAGTACGTCCGAGGTCAGAAGCCCCGCTTTGATGCGGGCTCCGGCGGTGAGCCCGCATCAAAGCCGGGACATGTCAGCTGTTTTGAACAGCTGACATGTGCCCGTAATAGGCGCGGGCAGAATCGCGATCTGCCCACGCCTATTAACTAGTTAAATGCCCTGTCAAACGCAGACAGCGTCATTTAACCACCGCATTCGGCCGGGAGGCCGGAAATGATGGCATCGCCGACCCCCGTCACATGATCGGAGGTCGGCGATGCTGCAGAATAGTAACCATAGAGGTCCTTGAGACCTCTATGGTTACTGATCCCCGGCAGCTGTGAGCGCCACCCTGTGGTCGGCGCTCACAGCACACCTGATTTTCTGCTACATAGCAGCGAACAGCAGATCGCTGCTATGTAGCAGAGGCGATCGCGCTGTGCCTGCTTCTAGCCTCCCATGGAGGCTATTGAAGCATGGCAAAAGTAAAAAAAAAAAGTAAAAAAATATGAAAAAAATAAAAAAAATATAAAAGTTTAAATCACCCCCCTTTCACCCCATTCAAAATAAATCAATTAAAAAAAAATCAAACCTACACATATTTGGTTTCGCCACGTTCAGAATCGCCCAATCTATCAATAAAAAAAAGCATTTACCTTGATTGCTAAACGGCGTAGCGAGAAAAAAATTCGAAATGCCAGAATTACGTTTTTTTGGTCGCCGCGACATTGCATTAAAATGCAATAACGGGCGATCAAAAGAACGTATCTGCACCGAATTGGAATCATTAAAAACGCCAGCTCAGCACGCAAAAAATAAGCCCTCAAACGACTACAGATCATGAAAAATGGAGACGCTACGAGTATCGGAAAATGGCGCAATTTTTTTTTTTTTTTTAGCAAAGTTTGGAATTTTTTTTCACCACTTAGATAAAAAATAACCTAGTCATGTTAGGTGTCTATGAATTTGTACTGACCTGGAGAATCATAGTGGCAGGTCAGTTTTAGCATTTAGTGAACCTAGCAAAAAAGCCAAACAAAAAACAAGTGTGGGACTGCACTTTTTTTGCAATTTCACCGCACTTGGAATTTTTTTCCCGTTTTCTAGTACCCGACATGCTAAAACCAATGCTGTCATTCAAAAGTACTACTCATCCCGCAAAAAATAAGCCCTCACATGGCCAAATTGACGGAAAAATAAAAAAGTTATGGCTCTGGGAAGGAGGGGAGTGAAAAATGAACACGGAAAAACGGAAAATCCCAAGGTCATGAAAGGGTTAATGACAGAAAAACCCACAATGGTCACAGAAATAACTTGAATCTGACAAAAGTAATAATAAATAAAAGATCTATGAAAATGAACAAATGAAAGTCAGACATTGTTTTTCAACAATGCCTCCACAGAATTAAAAAAAATAAAACTCATGAAATAGGCCTGGACAGAAATGATAGTACCCCTGAAAATAATGTGACAAAAGGGACATGTTAAATCAAGGTGTGTCCACTAATTAGCATCACAGGTGTCTACAATCTTGGAATCAGTGAGTGGGCCTGTATATAGGGCTACAGATACTCACTGTGCTGTTTGGTGACATGGTGTGTATCACACTCAACATGGACCAGAGGAAGCGAAGGAAAAAATTGTCTCAGGAGATTACAAAGAAAATTATAGACAAACATGTTAAAGGTAAAAGTTATAAGACCATCTCCAAGTAGCTTGATGTTCCTGTGACTACAGTTGCACATATTATTCAGAAATCTAAGATCCATGGGACTGCAGCCAACCTCCCTAGACGTGGCTGAAGGAGGAAAATTGATGACAAATCAAAGAGACGGATAATACAAATGGTAACAAAAGAGCCCTGAAAAAACTTCTATGGAGCTAAAAGGTGAACATCAAGCTCAAGGAACATCAGTGTCAGATTGCACCATCTGTTGCTTTATGACCCAATGTGGACTTCATGGGAGACGACCAAGGAGAACAATATTGTTGAAAAAAATCATAAAAAAGCCAGACTGGAATTTGCCAAACTACATGTTGACAAGCCACAAAGCTTCTGGAAGAATGTCCTATGGACAGATGAGACAAAAATTGAACTTTTTGGCAAGGAACATCAGCTCTGTGTTCACAGATGGAAAAATGAAGCATATCAAGAAAATAACACTGTCCCTACTGTGAACCATGGAGGAGGCTCTACTATGTTCTGGGGCTGCTTTGCTGCATCTGGCACTTGGTGTCTAGAATCTGTGCAGAGTACAATAAAATCTCAAGACTATCAAGGGATTCTAGAGAGAAATGTGCTGCCCAGTGTCAGAAAGCTTGGTCTCAGTCGCAGGTCATGGGTCTTGCAACAGGATAATGACCCAAAACACATAGCTAAAAACACCCAAGAATGGCTAAGAGGAAAACATTGGACTATTCTGAAGTGGCTTTCTATTAGCCCTGACTTAAATCCTATTGAGCATCTTTGGAAAGAGCTGAGACATGCCTTCTGGAAAAGGCAACCTTCAAACAAGACATAACTGGAGCAGTTTGCTCTTGAAGAGTGGGCCAAAATACCTGTCGAGAGGTGCAGAAGTCTCACTGACAGTTACTGGAATTGTTTGATTGCAGTGATTGCCTCAAAAGGTTGTGCAGCAAAATATTAAGTTAAGGGTACCATTTGTGTCCAGGCCTATTTCATGAGTTTTATTTTTTTTTTAATTCCGTGGAAGCATGATTGAAAAGCAATGTCTGACTTTCATTTGTTCATTTTCATAGAGCTTTTATTTATTATTACTTTTGTCAGATTCAAACTATTTCTGTGACCATTGTCGCTTTTTCTGTCATTAAACGAGGGGTGCAAACAATTTTGACGATGTGTGTATACATATAATAAAATTAAAATACCAAAAAAATATAATAATAACGGAATTATATTACAATTTTAATATTCCAAACAAACATTTATTATTTGATCATTATAGAAATAATAAACATTAATCCAAGGCAGTCACTATATTTTCAATCCTGTCTTTCAGTAATCTGCTTTTACCAAGTGTCTTGTTGATTTTAGAATAAGGTAATAATTCATTCACGTCCCTGACACTTAACTTTCTATAAAGATCTGTTTGCTAACCACAGAATTTTATTTGCTTTGGATCTTTTTTTACATTAAGGTGTGTACTTCCGCTGTTCGATACTTCCCTATTGTTGAAGGATATTGACTGTGTGAAAAAAAGCCATGTCTTCTTGTTTAGTAGGCGTTATAGTCAGTAAAAAAAGCCTAAGATTTTGAAAGATATTATATATATTACAGCGGAATAATATAATAATTCTATCTAAGGGACACTCATGTAAGTCATAAGACTTTAAAAAATTGTAATCCACTTAAAAAAGCTACACTACTAATTATAAAATATAGAAATAGGTTTAATTAAGATTTATTTCTAAAAATAAATATCAGAGTAAATTACTTAAAGTTTATATAATATTAAAGAAAATAACGAAAAAAATACAAAAAAAGAAACATAAATCTAAAAAGACAACCCGAACATCAATAATCTCGGAAGTGTAAGATAGTGTGAAAATATACAATAAAATTATTATTATTATTTATTATTATAGCACCATTTATTCCATGGCGCTTTACATATGAGGAGGGGTATACATAATAAAAAACAAGTACAGTAATCTTAACAATACAAGTCAAGACTGGTACAGAAAGATGTATTTCTTTGTTAGCTCGGAAAGGAAAGTGTGAGGCTTAAGATCAAAGTCAGTTTTGTTCACCTTTTATCAAGAAATTTTAACACAAAAAAATGTTTTTTGAAATTCAAAATGTGAAGAATACAAAAACAATAAATGCACTTTAAATGCAGGTCATATGCGATTTTAATTCTCATGTTTGTCTCTTATGAGACATTTTGATCCGACATCATCTTTGTGTGACAGAAAAACCCAAAATAAAGTAAAAACATAAAAATACTCAATTCAAATACAGACATGATGAATTATATAAAGTTTCCCCTCTTACCGTATGTCAATTCCATGGTGGTGTTGATCTCAGTGTTGACATTGACCATGTCTTATAGCGTTCTTCAGTTTAGAAAATAGTTAACAGCTGAAATGGCGAAACAGGTCCAACCAAGTGAGCGCTGCGAGGCGAGGTGTTGTAAAACAAGGCACGGTAGTGTGTGTGTCGTGCTGTTATCATATTGATTCTCATAATCAGGACTAATGTAGAAAGACATGTTAAACAGTAACCAGCTTCTTATGGTGACCAACCTACAAGGTTGTTGTAGTTATAGCAACCGTTAGGCCAGAAACTCAAACATCGCTGGTTACTGCGCCTCATCCCACCTCTCTTCAATACATAGGAAATGCATAGTCCGGAAATTATAAATAACACACAAATGTACGTTTAATTATTGAACTTTCTAATTATTAATTACATTATTATTTTAAGATTTATTTTATAAGTAAATGACATGTACTTCTATTAAAAAAATAACGCATCTAACTTTTATATAATTATATTTGTAGGAGTGTGACATCGGGCATGTAGAGGTAGTAAGCACATCTAGGCACGAGGCCTGGAGGCTTTTATCTATCCCTCTATCTATATTATTTTGCGACTTTGTCTTATCGATTTATCAACTCAATCTAAAAAGGTAAAGCTAACAAAAAGGTTTGATTCAACCTAAAGTAGCCATGTTTACACTGGCTTCCATTGGCAATCCCAGCAAATCTTATAGCAAGACTTGTTGTATGCAGGGTGACATCATATCTATCCATCTGTCTATCTAGCAAGAAAAAATGTAGGCAACACTCCAAATTGTGCAAAAATGAGGGACTGACGTTTCCTCAAAGAACCTTTCTCATGCTTGTGCTTTTTGCACGATCAACTGGAGGGCTACCTACTTTTTTCTTGCTATATTCAACTGGACAAACAGAGTTGGTGTCCAAGAGAACTTGCACTCGTCAAGTAATATTTAAAAAAAATATATATTTTTATTTATCTACCTATAGCAAGTGAAATACGTATTGAACACGCCACCAATTTTCTAAGTAAATATATCTTTCTAAAGGTGCTATTGACATGAAATTCTCACCAGATATCGATAACAACAAAATCCAATCCATACCGGCAAAGAAATCAAACCATGGATGTCCATAAATTAAGTTATGTGTAATACAGGAAAGATATATATATATATCTTTGTACCGTGTTAGCCAGTAGATAGAAAAATATTTAGAATTGAGAGTCCTCAGTGGTTGATACCTTTTAATGGCTAACTGAAAAGATGGTAACAAATTGCAAGCTTTCGAGACTACACAGGTCTCTTCATCAGGCATAAAGAATCTAAAGAATCACATATTTATACACAACACAGCACAGAAATAATGCAATAGATAAGACAAGTGACGTGAGGCAGAACTATCATTATGGAAGAGGGATAAACAGTTGTGGCCATAAATATTGGAACAGTTGTTCATAGATAAGGAGTGTGAAAGTTTTATTGTCCTCTGATTGGGGTCTGGTTCTGTGTTGTGATGCCCCCACAAGGTCTGAAAAGCAAATTCCTTAATTGATGTAAAAAGACATAAATCCATGTGACACATTCATTCCTCCACTGAGTGTGTCAAAGGTTGTCATAAGTTTATACTCCCAGACACTTTTGTCTCTCTGAGATTTGAAGTTACCTTTTAATACAAGTAATTTCATGTCCATGGTGCTGTGTTCTCAAGTCCTCAGACAGTTCTCTTCTCCTATTTCTGTTCTCCATGCTTAGTGTGGCACACACAGACACACAATGCAAAGAGTGAGTCAACTCCTCCCCTTTTCATTCACCTATTTACAGGCCTAATTCAAAGGCACTTCCATCAAAGGGCAAATATCAAACAAAATTTCAGGCAGCTTATGCCAAGTAAAATGAATTGATTTTGTTGAGATCAAAAGTTAAAAACTTTGCATAAAATTATTACTCAGGGGAGATACAAATACAAAATAAACTTCTCAGAAAACAAACCTATGCCTGTGAGATCAATGTCAAAATATAGGCAAATATCCAAGACCTACCAAGTAAAGAAATAGTATAATTCTAGGTCTCTATCACTCATTTTGTAGAAATTCAAACATCAGTTGGAAAAAGAACTTTATAAAAATCAAAAGGTACCATTGTAAAGTTAAAGGTATATATATGGATTAGTTCCAAAAAGTTCTTATATAAACTTCCACTGACATGTGAGAGTTCTAGACCATAGTCAAACACCATATATATGTGCATAGAGAACACTATAACAACAATAAGATCAGTAGATCTAAATTTCACAAAATAAATGCCAAAAAATAAATAAATAAATGTAGCCTATTAGACCATATGCAATTGGTATTATTAAGGGTCTGTGCACACATTGTGGATTTGGCTGTGGATCCGCAGCAGATTTGACGCTGTGGATTCGCAGCAGTTTTCCATGCGGTGTACAGTACCATGTAAACCTATGGAAAACCAAATCCGCAGTGCACATGCTGCAGAAAATATCGTGCGGAAACGCAGCAGTTTATTTTCCGCAGCATGTCAATTCTTTGTGCGGATTCCACAGCGTTTTACACCTGTTCCATAATAGGAATCCGCAGGTGTAAAACAGCAGGTGAAATCCGCACAAAAAACGCAGTAAATCCGCAGGTAAAACGCAGGGTGTTTTACCTGCAGATTTTTCAGGATCTTCGCTGTAAAATACGCACACGAATCTGCAACGTGTGCACATACCCTAATATAGAGGTATATAACTGTCCAACAAAAATTCTAATATTAGCATGAAAGTCAAAAATAATATTTGGATAGAGGATAATATAAAAAACAGGCACAATGGCCACAAATCCCTAAACTAACAAATAAATCATAGGTTCCTATAGGTGCAATAGGTAAATCAGATGTGCATGTGCAAATGGCAATATATATATATAAATAAAGTGTCTCTAGTGCAATAGGCTGAGTAGAGGCATGTTACCTGGCAATACAGTGCAGAGCCCCGACGCGCTTTTCGTGTGATACTTCTTCCAAGGGGGTTTTCTGTAAGTGTATAAGGAATGTGACACTTGTAGCCCATGTCCTGGATACGTCTGTGTGTGGTGGCTCTTGAAGCAATGACTCCGGCAGCAGTCCACTCCTTGTGAATCTCATCCGAATTTTTGAATGGCCTTTTCTTAACAATTCTTTCCAGTCTGTGGTTATCTTGGCTGATTGTGTACTTTTTTCTACCACACTTTTTCCTTCCACTCAACTTTCCATCAATATGCTTGGATACAGCACTCTGTGAACAGCCAGCTGCTTTAGCAATAACCTTTTGCGGCTTACCCTCCTTGTGGAGTGTGTGTCAAAGACTGCCTTCTAGACATTTGTCTAGCCAGCAGTCTTCCCCATGATTGTGGAGCCTAATTAAACAGACTAAGGGACCTTTTTAAACGCTAAGGGTATGTGTCCACGTTCAGTTTTGCTTCAGGCTTTGGTCAGGATTTTATGCAAGTAAAATCCTGACCAAAACTGCACCTGAGGTCACTGGCAGGTCACCTGCGGTGTACCTGCGTGTTTTGCTCATTGTAGCAACATGCTGCGTTTTGAAAAACGCATAGTGGAGTTGGGATTTCATGAAATCCCCTCCACTATGCTGTAACATCTGGACGCTGCGTTTTTGAAGCTGCGGAAAAACGCAGCGTCAAAAACGCAGCGTTTCCTGAACGTGGAAACATACCCTTAGGTAGCCTTTGCAGGTGTTTTTTGTTAATATTCTAATTTACTGAGATAATGACTTTTGGGTTTTCATTGGCTATAAGCCATAATCATCAACATTAACAGATATAAACACATCAAATAGATCACTCTGTTTGTAATGACTCTTAATAATATATGAGTTTCACTTTTTGTATTGAAGAACTGAAATAAATTCCCTTTTTTGATGATATTCTAATTTTGTGAGACACACCCGTATCTATCCCTTTTTATCCCCTTTCCGACATCGGGCGTAGTAGTACGCCGATGTAGGACAGCCTCCCTTTGATGTGGGCTCTGGCGGTGAGCCCACATCTTTTCCAGCACATGAACGACGTAGCGAGAAAAAAGTAAAATCACCAGAATTACGTTTTTTTGGTCACCGCAACATTGCATTAAAATGCAATAATGGGCGATCAAAAGATCGTATCTGCACCAAAATGGTATCATTAAAAACGTCAGCTCGGCACACAAAAAATAAGTCCTCAACCAGCCCGAGATCACGAAAAATGGAGACGCTACAGGTATCAGAAAATGGCGCATTTTTTTAACGAAGTTTGGAATTTGTTTTCACCACTTAAATAAAAAAGAACCTAGACATGTTTGGTGTCTATGAACTCGTAATGACCTGGAGAATCATATTGGCAGGTCAGTTTTAGCAATTAGTGAACACAGTAAAAAGCAAAACAAAAAAACAACTGTGGGATTGCACTTTTTTTTGCAATTTCACTGCACTTGGAATTTTTTCCCGTTTTCCAGTACACAATATGTTAAAACCAATGGTGCTGTTTAAAAGTACAACTCGTCTCACAAAAAACAAGCCCTAATGTGGCCATATTGACATAAAAATAAAAAAGTTATGACTCTGAGAAGAAAGGGAGCGAAAAACGAAAACGCAAAACCGAATATACCTCCGTGGGGGTTAAGGTGTTAAAATTGTTCTGTTTGTAATATTTAATGAATTGTAATGTGCTGTAGAATATGTTGGTGCTATATCAACAAAAAAACATATTTTTTAATATTATTATTCATGCATTGACATTTAATTGTATACAGATCTTTGTGTTCTTCTGTTTTGCGCCATATGATACATTTTGCGCCATATGATACATAGAAGCATGATGTTAAATGGTGTGTAATATTTGTAGTATTTGCATTATACAAGTTGTCAATGGAACACTGTACTTTTCCTTAAAAAATATTCAATAAACAAATAAAACATACATCTTTACATTGGTTTTTTTTTTCTTTTTTTAAAGAGGAAGGAATGTATTAGTCCATCCTGTTATTTTTTTATTAAGACATATAACACTCAGAATTGAAGCTATACAATACTATATTTCACAAGATTCATAGACAGAAGAAATAGTATATACACAAACAACTGTAAACTGCACATCAGCCAATAGTGGCATTTGTGCTTTATTGTCAGGCACGGATCTTCTTGGATCTTGGCATAATTCTTAAAAATTTTCAAGATTAGAACAATATTGCATTGACTTGAATTTACCCATTTTAAAGGGTTGAATGCGATGAGTAGAACATGACTACTTTCGTCTAGAAACAGCGCCACTTTTGTGCAGTGGTTATGTCTGGTTTAGCAGTTTGTTGTTTCTTTTTTTTGGTGAAAGCAACTTAGCTGCAATAAGAGACAAAAACCACTTCACAAGAGTGGTGCTGTTATCAAAAGAAAGCAGCCATATTCTCCTCAACTCATAAAATCCGTTTAAGTTTCTACGTTTTCTGGAAATACTTATCTTACACATGACTTACATCAGCAACTTTTTTTGTCCATTGGTCCAATGCGTTTCAATTAAAAACCAGAAACAACTTCTAAAAACAATGTTCTTTTTAAATCTCCAACAGTGATGTGTCTACAGCTTTTATACAGATCTATGTGTCTCCATGGAAACAGACTACAAACAAGCCCTGTGTAGTCAGATTCTGAAGTTACACTCCTTTTCATATATATCGCTGTAAAAATAATAGACTATTTGCAACTTTTCTGTATACTTTTTTTAATTAGGAATCTATCATTTAGCTGCTAGGCAGCCCTATATATCTTCTTGGTTATGGATTACAAACTACTGTGTGAAGTTTGATCCTGCAGCCATGTGTTACTTCCTTGCTCTGCCACATATTTCCACTAATATTCTGCTAATAAAGAATATGGTTGCAAAAGTATACTTATCTATCTATATACATAGAGGTGTGGTTACACTTTCATTTCCCAATTTCAGCTATATTCATACAGTTTCTAGTCTATATAAACACATAAATCCTGACGTTATCTACAACAGCTATGATTCTGGAATGGGGACCCCCCTTTAGCAGTGTGCTTTATTTACATATCACCTACTATTTGATCATTGCTTATCATTGAAATACAAGTCATTACACATAAAAGAGCAAAAAAACATCTAAAATAGTGTAAAGGATCAATAAAATAACTGGGTATGTATGATATCAGAAAGGAAGTTACATCTCAGTAATTACAACTAATAGCATTTTCACTACAGCTAGGCTAAACTCTAGTATACTGCTTGGGAAAAGGGTAGCTGACATATAAGTTAAACATATAAGTGCTTTAATATCATATGTGAATAATAGTATAAAAAAAATCAGAAATTCACAGCTTTATGAATGGTGAGTCTAGGCCAAAAATGGTCATATGTGAACATGCTTCAGAATGTTAAACTTGGGCTGAACCAAAAAGCAGCCAATCAGTTTACACGGAAGCAGTGACATCACTGACGCTTCAACTAGTTGATTTCCATAGAAAAAGTTAAATCAAGCAAATGTATAAGCTTCTGAGCCCTGGTGGAAAATCTTTAATAGGGCGGCCATTTTTAATACTGGTGGTGATTACTTTAGCAGCTTTCATATTGCAGATCTTAGGTACAACTGCTACCTTAAAGGGTTGTTCAGGACTTTAACATTGATGGCCTATCCTTAGGAGAAGCAATCAATGTCTGGTGGGGGGTGTGACTCCTGGCACCCTTGACGTTCAGGTGTTGCCAGTGTTGGTGCCAGCTGAAACTGCTCAGTTGCCAAGTTGCACAGCTCTGTCAACTGTATAGTGGCTGCGGCCGGATACTGCACATCCGCCACCTATTTGACTCAAAAGGCCAGTATATGGTTGACGGAGCTGTGCTGTGCAGATCTGTAACTCCACAGTTCCGTCCACCACTGACTACACCAGGAACAGCTAATTGGGGTGGTTTCGAGTGTCGCATTAATGGCCTATCCTTATGGCGAGTGTTGCATAAGGATAGGCCATCAATTAAAGAGGATTTTAATCATTTAAAAAAAAAAATGTGGTTAAGCACTAACAGGCATGTAGTTGCTAACAGAGGCAACAACATGCCTGTTGTACCCGCTGGTGCTGGTCATTGACTGCTCCTGCTGGAAATTCAACTACTCCCTGTCAACAGAGCAGCAGTTTCTCTTAATTTTGACAGGGCGGGACTACTGGTGTCATGCTGACTGACAGCCGGATTTCCCCAATTAGACAGAGGGAGCTTGCTGTCAATCAGCATGACACAACAGGAAAAGAAACTGCCGCTCTGTTGACGTGATGTATGTGTCCGCAGAACGGCCCTGGGCAACTTCCTGCCTGTTAGTGTTTAGGCACTTTTTTTGTTCAGTCCTGGATGTACCCTTTAAAGTCTAAAGCAATCCCTGTAATACCCTCTATAGCTATGTCCCTGACATCACTAACAATACAACCAATTGTTTTACATTGAAGCATGAACATGACTAACCTTACAACCACTCAATTTAACAGACCATACAAATGGTTAACGTGCAAGAAAAAAGTGACATCACCAATGATACAATGAATAGAATTATTAGAAGCAGTGACATCACTGACGATACAAGCCGGTGACTGAAACAACCAGTCGATGTACATGGAAGAGCTGACATTACTGATGATATTATCAATCAGCTTACAAGGCCGTACCATCACTGACTATGCGACCAAAAGGTCTATAACAAAGTGACATCACTACCAATACAATATTGATTTACATGTCAGGGTGACATCACTGACGATAAAACATTTCTAAGAAGGCAGTAACGCCAATAATAATAACAATAGAGCCAATCAATCTGCTCAGTACCAGTGACATCATGGATAACATAACCAACTCATTTATAATGGATCAGGGACATCGAATTGAATAGCCCTGGTGACATCATTGTTAATTACTGTAGTTTACATCAACGCTTTTGTCCAATCCATGCTCCACCCAGGTTCAGAACCACCTAAACCACAACCTACAAGATGAAAGTACAAACACAAGCCCCACACTGAAAATCCATGAAATAATGTAAGCTTTTAAAGGCAAATGCCACCTTAATTCATCCTTTCGGAAAAGTTGTAAAACATAAAAATATATGACCATCAGTGAATTTATTTAGGTAGAACTCCCCTTTAAGCACCATAGCTAAAATTGATGTTAATTAAAGAAAACACCTGTAAACAATGGATTGGTTTAAATAAGGGGTCTATTTAGGATCAGATAAGAGGTCTGTCTTTTTCTACTAAACTAGCACCACTATAGTGTTCTGTGCATGAAATTTGATGTTCTCCATGTGTTTGCATGGGTTCACTCCAGGTACTCTGTTCCCCCACACCAAAATTGAGTTTATAGAGAATTTAGAATTCCATTGGGGACAGTAACTGATGAGAATAACAGCAATCCTTCTATACTTCTCTACATTGGAGAATATGTTGATGTCACATAATTAATAAACTGCATTGTTTGCAGTACCAGACATGGCCGTAGGCAGAAGTGGTGCCGTTTAAGACTAAAACAATCATATTGATAGGACATGCAACAAAAAAACTTAAAGGGACAATTACCATGATTTCCCTCTCTTTGGAAACTTTCAGTTTTCATTAAGTTTAGTGTCCTATTAAAAAAGTTAATATTGTATATAGACACTGGGCTTTTCCATATGGGAACAGTTCTGTGCAGTTACTTGGTTACAAATGACATCATAGTGTTGCCAGCAGCAATCTAAAAGCTTATCATTGAGTAATTATAATAATAAGGTCCTGTGCAAGGTCAAGATGATGGGTATAACATGAACCCATTCCATTTTTTGACATAGCTCAGACAAATTACTATGCTTGTAGTAAAGACATGTCTGGCCATCTGTAGGGCAACACCGAACAACTTTTCCTCCTCTAATCAAATATAAAATATTCATCATTGAATAAAGGAACAGCTATGGACCTTCTGCCAGCATAAACCTAAAACCAGCTAAGCTTATTGGACTTAACACCAGAAAAGCACATGTTGTTGCTGCACATGCCTCCATAGCTTGGGGGACAGGCCGAGCATGGTCTTCCCAATTTGTAAGGAGCTTCTCCTATCCAATTACCCCTAGAAAGAGAAAACAAAGGTATTACTGGTAAAAATGTTGTGCTCTATTAAGAAGATTGCTTTTGTTAAGATAGGTGACCTTGAAAAAAAACTACTATAAAGCTGTCTATTATGCATAAGCATATAGCTACTTACTATAATAGTGCTCTTATGTACAATAATAATAATAAGAATATAACTACTATAATATTGTCCCTATGTACAAGAATATAATTACTATAATACTGGCCCCTATTTGGAATATACGGTAACTACCATAATACTGTCCCCTGTGTATTAGAATATACAGTAACTTCTATAATACTGCCTCTATGTACAAGAATACATCTACTATAATACTGCCCCCTATGTACAAGAATATAACTACTATAATACTGCCCCATGTACAAGAATATAACTACTATAATACTGCTTCTATGAACAAGAATATAACTACTATAATACTGCCTCCTATCTAAAATATAATAACTACCATAACACTGAGCAATAATATTAATGTAAAGACTTTTCATAACTAATGTTTATTCACAAAATTGCAAGCTATCAATCAATCTTATAACTTGCTCATCAGCCGGAGACTGACCGCTAGGACCGCCACTAATCGAAAAAATGTGTCTGAAATGCCTTGTCATAATGTAGCTATGGCCATTCACTGACTAATTATTCAGGGCATTGTCAAAGAAAGCAGAGTGCTGTACTTGGCCATCTCTAGTAGTCCTATAGACAATCAGACACTCTGTTCCAAAGGGGTACTTTAGAAACCCTGTTCTTGGGAGTCATGGGGGTCCCAGCAGTTGGACCCCCACCGATAAGCACGTTAACACCTACTGTTAGAAATAACCCATTAAAGGGTGTAAGTTGGCCGCCGGACAGGTCCTTGATTGGAGATATGTATCATTGAGGTTGGTAGCCTCGGTGATTTAAGCATGGGAAAGCAGGCTCCAGCACATACGGTGCTGAGAGAGTTAATAGGGCGTATCAGGGCCAGGTTAAAGATCAGTCATATTGGAGGGTCTGGCTGCTAAGATATCCCCACCCTGAGGGTGTAACATGGCAGATAAAAAGGAGAACAAGTGTCTCATTCAGGGTCTGTGTATGGAGAAGTGTACACCTCCAGTATTGCTTGTGTTTGCTGAAGGACTCAGGTGCTGGACACTAATCTTAGCAGGCAAACCCGCACCACTGTAGAGACCATTTTCTTTCTGTTTTCATTCTGTTCCAGAAAAGGCTGTCTTTTTGTTTGGTTATGCTGAGCGGTTTATGAGGTTTTAATAAACCAGCCTGGTCATTTTTAATGAAACCGCTTCTGGTGCCTACTTCAACCCCAGCTGAGTGAATAGAAAACCCTACAAGGGGTATTCTCATGCTTGGAAGTAATCATTTATCCATAGGATAGGGGATAACTTCCCTATCACTGGGGGTTCAACCATTAGAACCCCCACTGACTCACAGAACGGGGCTGTGAAGAGCCCCATCTTCAGCAGTCCTATTAAAAATGAAAGGAGAGGCAGTGCGCATGATCGACCACAGCTTCATTCACATGGGAGTCTTCAGAGCCCTGATTTTCAGGGTCAGTGGGATCCTAATAGTTAAACCACCACGGATAAGGGATTACTTCCAAACATGAGAATACCCCTTTAAGTGTGAAACTCTGGAAGCCTGCTTGTACCATTTCTGAATCCTCACCGAAAAGTCTAGGTAGCAGAAATGGATAAAAGGGGCCTTGTTAACAAACCCCTCGTGTACCAGGGTTAACATAGCCCTGTTATGATTAGTTCATGTGAGCTTCTTATTTTCTTCAGATGAAATGGAAAAAAGACACATTTTCACTTACTTTATGGAATAATTGCAAACCAGAAGGACAGCTTGTCTCCACGTACTTCCCCACACGTTGATGTTATTGCAAGTGTTGATGGCGCAGCCTATTTTATTGGACGATGCCCACACCATCTGCAAAACAGGAAAATAAACCTATGAGAATTCTTTAATAAATTCATATATTTTTATGGTAAAATACACATCGGGCCCAAAGATGAAAAACTAGAGCCAATAGAAGGCTCTGTGTATCAAAGCGGTGACTATTTTACTTTCCCTCATAGCAGTATCCTTTATCAACTTTTTGGAAGCAAGTTTGACAAGCTGCACACACATAGAGTCGTGGCTGGGTTTACAGGCAGCGAAACACTCACTGTGCCCATACAGCATCATGTTATCAGCAGCACGTCTGCAGTTTGCACCAGGCGATGTGCTGCTGAGAACAATTGTTTTTTTTCTGGAATAAACAATCCAATCGCCTGTTGAATGAGAATCATTTTGCTCATTCGTTGGGCAATTGTTGACATGTTTATACCTATGAACTCTCGACTGTGTATGGATACTACATACACACGCAGCATGTCACACAACCACCGTATGTTACACACACTGCATGTTATACACACACATATGTATATACACATAACACACACATGTATGCACAGAGCACATACATACACACACAAACATGTATACAAAGAGCACATACATACACATATGTATACACCTAGGAGGATGTTCTCTTCACTGAAATCTATGGGAGCTATGGAGACAAGTCAATGTGGTGACTCTTCTCAGCTGAATAGGATTATAGTTCTTACTTTTAGAATTCAGCACAGCACTTGCAGCGCTGGAGTCCTGGGTTCAAACCCCACTAAGGACAACATCTGCAAAGAGTTTGTATGTTCTCTCCGTGTTTGCGTGGGTTTCCCCCCACATTCCAAAGACATACTGATAAGGAATTTAGATTGTGAGCCCCAACGGGGACAGCGATGATAATGTGTGCAAACTGTAAAGCGCTGTGGAATATGTTAGCGCTATATAAAAATAAAGATTATTAACCAAGAGCAAAGCAGTGTATAGACTTCCTATATGTATAACTAGTTATTTATGGGTTAGAGTAAATCACAACAAACAGCCTGGATATGGAGATTGATTCCCTTGTTTTTCAAAGTGAGCACGTTCCCTTTGGGCCCTAGCTATAACAAAGCTGTGCTCATTACTGACCCACTTGAACTCTAAATCAGACATGAAGTAGGTTAGGGCATGTTTCCCATGTGTATTGACTACAGTATCTGTGGCAGCAATCTGTGGATCATTTTCATTCTTCCATCACAGATGTTACAGTATGATTTGCTATAGATCTGGTATGTAGGTAAGGATTAGCCCCATTCGTTGTGGATTATCCACCTACTTTTCAATGTAAAATCCACTGGAATAAGTGAGGTGCTACTTCCTTCATTCAGCAAAAATCTGTGCAGAAATTTTCTATAACATGCTTGTTTACAAACCAATTCAAATGCAGGGGCTGTATAGACCTGTGTAGGTTTGGGTGAGCAATGTGTTAACAAACTCTTAAGTGAAAAGTGAAAATTACTAGGCAGGAGCTGAAATTACTTCTAAAATGACCCATTCTGTTGGACTTGTTGGCCTGATGAGTTCAGGGAAGCCATTTGGTGTGTGTTGCTTTATCCTCTAGACCTATGTTATTAGCACCCATTGCATTGGGTGGTACAGCCCAATGGATAATGTATCAGCAAGAAAATTTACAAAATTAACTATAGTCCAGGTTATGCTAGGGATTCTAATTTGACCTTTGTTAATTTTTATTCCTCTGCATATATTGCTTTCCCTTTCCTTAGCCCATTTCTTTTTATACCAACTTTCTCTAAAGCCTATTAGCATTATGAGGTGTAGAAAAAGTAGTCACAACCCTGAACTGGTGCTGCTACAAAAAAAACCCCCCTGTATTATAAATGGCATATTGTAGGTTGAGGGTGTGGACTGAATTCTATTTTGCAAACTCAATGTCATATTTTTCCTTCAAATACTTCTGGATGTGAAATGAGCAGATATCCATCACTCAGATTATAACCATTGCGGTTGGTTTCCTACATAAAACCCAAATTAAACAAAACTTGATCTCCATTGACGTTAACGAGTCCACAGAGACTAATTGTCGATTTGTCGTCCTTGAGCAGAAGTTCAGTTTCAAGTGCAGGTCTGGAGAAGGAAAGCTGTTAATCAAGGGCTAAGAGGCAGAAGACCCAGCTGCGGGCTGGAGGTCTAGGTCCAACAAAAACACTGCAATAGATACGTTTATATGAAACCGACCACAGAAACTAGGATCAAGACTTGTGCGTCAAGATCTGCACTTGATGATTTCATATTCCTGCTCTTTGGCAAAAAAATTGTTGTAATGGTTTATTTTTTACTTGATGTTATAATATCTGAAGGAAGAAAAAACAGTGTTAAAATAATACAAGTTTCATAATTCCTACAAGACGATTTATTTTCAGAAGCCAAAGCAAATGTTTTCTATTCTTTTTTAGGTTCAAGGCGAGGATTGCTGAAAAATTAGCTGTTTTGAAAAGTTGTGGGTCTCGATGACCTTCAAAAGGGCGAGAAGCCAACCTCAACACAAAAATAGCTCAAATTGTGTGGCTAGGAACCTGCCACTGACAGGGAAATTGAAATTAGTAATAAGTAGTGATAACTGAATGCTAAAGATAAAGCCCGGTATGATATTGAGCCACCTTGCTTCAAAGTAAAGCTAGTTTAAGACTGTCAAGTTACCTCATTCTTGACTCAGTTATGGGCTTCTATCTTATTCCCACAAAAATCAATTCATACATGTCCATGATTGAACCATTAATCTTTATTTTTATTTTATAATAATAATCTTTATTTCAATATAGCGCTAACATATTCCACAGCGCTTTACAGTTTTCACACATTATCATCGCTGTCCCCGATGGGGCTCACAATCTAAATTCCCTGTCAGTATGTCATTGACTTTAAGTAGGCAAACAGAATCTAAAACTTGCCACATTAGGCTTCATTTGACCTCAATATGGCAGCATCCCTCTTTTTAGACAGATACAATAACTTAGTATACTATGTAGTAGACTACTTCATTGTGTCATCTTTAAAAGATGGTGACCAGAACTCCCTGAAGGAAAGTCATAGACTGAGACCCTGTAGAAGGTGAGGTTTTTTTAGATCCTTTCACTTGGTATTGATGCTGTGTGGTGGCCATTGTTGCTGTGGTGCTGTGTCTTTGTGGCGGTGTGTTCTTGAGCCATGGGGACTTTGCCTTGCAGCATGAGCTTTGTGGGCACTTGGGTATCTCCACCTATTGGTACTGTATCATAATGGCAGTGGACGCCGACGGACGCCGCACCTATAGGTTTGCTGTGATGTTCCAGTGGGCTTCATAGATTCTGATCATAATGTTAACTAAGAACCTTGTGCTCAGTTAGCTGGTTTGTAGGTTAAACAGTTGGTGCAGATTCATCTGGAGCAGACCACTGTGCTCCTAATTTCATATATGTAGCAGAGTAATTTAGAGGAACTGCACACCAGTAGGCACAAGTATGCTGAAGTAGTTTCATTAGTTGCTTCTCATATTCCAAAACATCACACCATTAAAACTGAATGACAAAAAGTGCAAAAAGTGACATTAGTATTGCTTCAATGACATAGGGTGACAGTAGTGTAGCAACTAGGGGCACTTCTGCCATGAGATGAGTTGTCTCCCAGGTAATGGCATTTCACAACTCCCCAGGAGTGGCATTCGGCTGATTCTCCGAGCCAGCTGTTACATTGACAGCCAACTCAGGAGACCAGAGAGAGTGTTCTCTGTATTTAATTGTGTTCATGTCCTGCAGACGAGAACACAATTGAACAGACAAGCAGCACTGACACTGCAATGGCTGTGGAAGAGTGCTCATCCGCATCCTTGCCTTAAAGGTGACATGAAATGAATCAAGCTGCTGAAGTCACAGCTGCACTGGGTTATTTATTTCTTTTATGTTGAGAGTGGGATAGCCAATCACTGAGCTCAGCAGCTGTGGATGTGATATTAGAGTTGCAGCTAATTTCAGACACTAAAGCAACAACGGAAACTCATCAGTCATTCAAGGGATGTTTTTGAATAACAAGCTGCACTCAGTGACCACTTTTTTTGTTAAAAGGAGTCAACCTTTTTTAGTTTGGTACTGTATTCATGTACTGACTATGATACTGGTGCTGTATCCATGTATTGATGGTGGTTCTGATGATGTATTCATATACTGATGATGGTTCTGGTGATGTACTCATATATTAATGATGATTCTGGTGACTTAGTCATGTACTGATGATGATCCTGGTGATTATTCGTGTACTGATGGTGACTCTGGTGATCTATTCATATACTGAGTGTATGTTCTGGTGATATATTCATGTACTAATGGTGGTTTGGTGATGTTGTCATGTACTGATGTGGTTCTGGTGATTAAGTCATGTATGGTGGTTCTGGTTCAGCAAGCAAAAATAAAAGAAGCTCTAACACACCTCTATGGAGGGCTCAATAAAATGCTACAATTTTTTAAAAAAACGGCATCATACTGCAGGGAGGTGCGCCATTACAATTTCCGCCTAAAGCAGTGAAAAGGATAGAAAATAGAGATAATAGAATGATCTCTTGCCCTGCTACTTTTATACTTGACTAACTCCAGAATTCTAGGAGACCCACTTATTAAATTCCAACAATGTATCCTCATTAGATATCTGTATACTCATGGATATATCATATTGTAGCATCTTTGCCAGTATATTCTGTCCATTATTATGATTTTTATTACATAGAGAATACAACTTTTATATGTAAAGTTTCTGTAAGTATACAAGCATTTACTGCTATATTTGGGATTCTCATCTACATTGTTTTAGAATGTAATTGTTGTGTACGGTACTTATTTTTTTTCTGTTATCCCATTCACGCCGCAGTCCATTTTCATTTTTGCGTTTCTGTTTTTTGCTCAACTTCTTCCCAGAGCCATAATTTTTTAAATTTTTCTGTCAATATGGCCATGTGAGGGCTTGATATTTGCGGGACAAGTTGTACTTTTGAACGACACCATTGGTTTTACAATATAGTGTACACAAAAATGGGAAAAAAAGTTCCAAAAAAGTGCAATTCCACAATGTTTTTTTTGGGATTTTTTTTTTATCATGTTCACCAAAACTGACTGCCATTATAATTCTCCGGGTCATTTTGAATTCATAGACGGCAAACATGTCTAGGTTCTTTTTTATTTAAGTGGTGAAAAAAAATCCAAAGTTTGTTAACCCCTTAACGACCGCCGATACGCCTTTTAACGGCGGCCGCTAAGGGTACTTAAACCACAGCGCCGTTAATTAACGGCGCTGTGGAAAAAGTGAATAGCGCCCCCCAGAGTCGGATTTTCTCTGGGGTCTCGGTTGCCGAGGGTAGCCGAGACCCCAGAGAACATGATTCGGGGGTTTTTTACCGACCCCCGAGTTGCGATCGCCGGTAATTAACCGTTTACCGGCGGTCGCAACAAAAAAAAACAAAACGCGATTTGCCGTTTAATTTCTCTGTCCTCCGATGTGATCGCACATCGGAGGACAGAGAAATGTGGTCCCCGATGGCCCCCAATAGCCCCCCAATACTTACCTACCTCCCCCGGTGCTCCTCGTGTCTCCCCATGGGCGCCGCCATCTTTTTTCCGGGAAAAAATGGCGGGCGCACGCGCAGTGCGCCCGCCGCCCGGCACCCGGATGTTCTTTGGGGTCTCGGCTGCCGGGGGTAGCCGAGACCCCAAAGAACATGATCGGGGTCGATTTGCACCGACCCCTGCTTTGCGATCGCCGGTAATTAACAGTTTACCGGCGACCGCAAAAAAAAAAAAAAAAAAAAAGCGATCAGTTATTTCTCTGTCCTCTGATGTGATCGCACATCAGAGGACAGAGAAATAGGGGGATTCGGGGACCCTATCATACTCACCCGGGGTCCCTGGGTCCTCTTCTGTCTTCTCCTGCCAGCCGGCTTTTTCATCATGGCGGGCGCATGCGCAGTGCGCCCGCCATCTGCTGCCATCTGCCGGCCGGCAGGAGAAGACAAGTTGGGGCTAAAATTAGGGTTAGGGTTAGGGTTAGGGTTAGAGTTAGGGTTAGAGTTAGGGTTAGGGTTGGGGCTAAATTTAGGGTTAGGGCTAGGGTTAGGGTTAGGCTACTTTCACACTAGCGTTTTTTGGCTTCCGTCGCAATGCGTCGTTGGAGAAAAAACGCATCCTGCAAAAGTGCTTGCAGGATGCGTTTTTTCTCCATTGGCTTGCATTAGCGACGCATTGCGACGGATTGCCACATGTCGCATCCGTCGTGCGACGGATGCGTCGTGCTTCGGCGGACCGTCGACACAAAAAAAACTACATGTAACTTTTTTGTGCGACGTGTCCCACATATTTCAGTGCCACGTGCCACGTATTTAAGTGCCACGTGCCACATATTTCAGTGCCACGTATCAAAGTGCCACGTGCCACGTATCAAAGTGCCACGTGCCACGTATCAAAGTGCCACGTGCCACGTATCAAAGTGCCACATGCCACATATTTCAGTGCCACGTGCCACGTATCAAAGTGCCACGTGCCACGTATCAAAGTGCCACGTGCCACATCTTTCAGTGCCACGTGCCACGTATCTAAGAGACACGTGCCACGTATCAAAGTGCCACGTGCCACGTATTTAAGTGACACGTGCCACGTATCAAAGTGCCACGTGCCACATATTTCAGTGCCACGTATCAAAGTGCCACGTGCCACGTATCAAAGTGCCACGTGCCACGTATCAAAGTGCCACGTGCCACGTATCAAAGTGCCACGTGCCACATCTTTCAGTGCCACGTGCCACGTATTTAAGAGACACGTGCCACGTATCAAAGTGCCACGTGCCACATATTTCAGTGCCACGTGCCACGTATTTAAGTGACACGTGCCACGTATCAAAGTGCCACATATCACGTATTTCAGTGCCACGTATTTAAGTGACACGTATCACGTATAAGTGCCACGTGTCACGTATTTAATTGCCACATATTTAAGTGCCACGTATCAAGATTTTCCATGGAGAACAGACACATCCAGAGATATGTCTGCTCTCCACGGCTGCAGCAACACACTGACAGGAGCCATAGTTCCTGTCGGTGTGTCACTGCGCATGCGCGAGCGAGTTTACCGGCGGTCATTGACCCCGGCACTCTCGCTTAACGGCAGTGCTGCGTGGGAAAGTTCAACGCAGCTGTACTGCTGTTAACCGAGACGCCGGAGTCATTGAACTCCGGAACAGTACGCGATACACTGCTAGGAGCTTCGCTCCTGGCAGTGTATCGCCGGAGAGCAGCCGATCAGCGTGGGACACTCGTTTTATGGATTCTGCGGACAGGGAGTATGAATTTGGTTTATTATTTTTGGATTTTTTCCTGGAGGATCGAGGGCTTCGCCTACAAGTGTGCTGTTGGTGAGTATATACTCTGTGTTATATGTTGTATGTACTGTGTGTCATGTATGTGTATTGTGTGTAGGTGTTTTGTGTAACTTTACAATTGTGCTAAGTCGCCGGACACAGGGACAACTCTCCCATCCTAATACCGGATGGGAGTAGTAGTCCCATACGGCGACTTAGCACAATGGTGGCACTAGCGTCGCATGGGGACACACACACGCGCACACACACGCACACACACACACACAGAAGGACTCCATGCTGCTTCACTGGGGGGCGGGGGCTTCCCTCTTCCTGTCCGACGTCACGTCCGGTCCTGGGTGTCAACCCCTCCGTACAAAGACGCCGACACCCAGGACAAAGGCGCTGTGTGTGGAAGGTAATATGGGGCCCTAGGGGGATACGCAGACACGCCGCTGCGTAAAGAATTGACATGTCAATTCTTTTTACGCCGGCGTGTTTGCAGACAAAAGCGCCGCGTTTTTTTGCGGTGTGTCTGAACGGCAAAGTGAATTTCTCATTCACTTTGCCGGCAGACGAAAATGACATTGCGCATTTTTGAAAAGCGCCCGCAAAATAGCGCTCAAAAATGCTCTATGTCTGAAAGTAGCCTAAGGCTTCTTTCACACTTGCGTCGGTACGGGGCGGTCGCAATGCGTCGGCCCGATGTACCGACGCACGTTGTGAAAATTGTGCACAACGTGGGCAGCGGATGCAGTTTTTCAACGCATCCGCTGCCCAGTCTATGTCCTGGGGAGGAGGGGGCAGAGTTACGGCCACGCATCCGCGGAAATGGCGGACGCGACGTACAAAAAAAAGGTTACATTGAACTTTTTTTGTGACGACGGGGGCTAAAGTTATGGTTAGGGTTGGGGCTAAAGTTAGGGTTGGGGCTAAAGTTAGGGTTAGAGTTGGGATTAGGGTTAGGGTTTGGATTAGGGTTGGGATTAGTGTTACGTTTGGGATTAGGGTTGGGATTAGGGTTAGGGTTGGGATTAGGGTTAGGGGTGTGTTGGATTTAGGGTTTTGATTAGGGTTATGGTTAGGGTTGAGATTAGGGCTGTTTTGGGGTTAGGGTTGTGATTATCGTTAGGGTTGTGATTAGGATTATGGATCGGGTTGAGATTAGGGTTAGGGCTGTGTTGGGGTTAGGGTTGGAGTTAGAATTGGGGGGTTTCCACTGTTTAGGTACATCAGGGGGTCTCCAAACACGACAGCCAATTTTGCGCTAAAAAAGTCAAATGGTACTCCCTCCCTTCTGAGCTCTGCCGTGCGCCCAAACAGTGGTTTACCCCCACATATGGGGCATCAGCGTACTCGGGATAAATTGGACAACAACTTTTGGGGTCCAATTTCTCCTGTTACCCTTGTGAAAATAAAAACTTGGGGGCTAAAAATCTTTTTTGTTGGAAAAAAATATATTTTTTTATTTTCACTACTCTGCATTATAAATTTCTGTGAAGCACTTGAGCTTTCAAAGTTCTCACCACATATCTAGATAAGTTCCTTAGGGGGTCTAGTTTCCAAAATTTGGTCACTTGTGGGGGTTTCTACTGTTTAGGTACATTAGGGGTCTGCAAACGCAACATAACGCCCGCAGACAATTCTATCAAAGTCTGCATTGCAAAATGGCGCTCCTTCCCTTCCGAGCTCTGCTGTGCACCCAAACAGTGGTTTACCCCCACATATGGGGTACCAGCATACTCAGGACAAATTGGACAACAACTTTTGGGGTCCAATTTCTCTTGTTACCCTTGTGAAAATAAAAATTTGGGGGCTAAAAAATCTTTTTTGTGGGAAAAAAAATATTTTTTATTTTCACTACTCTGCATTATAAACTTCTGTGAAGCACTTGGGCATTCAAAGTTCTCACCACATATCTAGATAAGTTCCTTGGGGGGTCTATTTTCCAAAATGGGGTCACTTGTTGGGGGTTTCTACTGTTTAGGTACATTAGGGGTCTGCAAAGGCAACATAACGCCCGCAGACAATTCTATCAAAGTCTGCATTCCAAAATGGCACTCCTTCCCTTCCGAGCTCTGCCATGCACCCAAACAGTGGTTTACCCCCACATATGGGGTGTCGGCGTACTCAAGACAAATTGTACAACAGCTTCTGGGGTCCATTTTCTCCTGTTACCCTTGGTAAAATAAAAATTTGGAGGCAAAAAGATCATTTTTGTAGAAAAAATGCAATTTTTTTATTTTCACGGCTTTACGTTATAAACTTCTGTGAAGCACCTGGGGGTTTAAAGTGCTCACCACACATCTAGATAAGTTCCTTAAGGGGTCTAGTTTCCAAAATGGTGTCATATGTGGGGGGTCTCTACTGTTTCGGCACATCAGCGGCTCTCCAAACGTGACATGGCGTCCGATCTCAATTCCAGCCAATTCTACATTGAAAAAGTAAAACGACACTCCTTCTCTTCCAAGCTCTGCGGTGCGCCCAAACAGTAGTTTACCCCCATATATGGGGTATCGACGTACTCAGGAGAAATTGCACAACAACTTTTGTGGTCTAATTTCTCCTGTTACCCTTGTGAAAATAAAAATTTGGGGGCAAAAAGATCATTTTTGTAGAAAAAATGAGATTTTTTATTTTCACGGCTCTACGTTATAAACTTCTGTGAAGCACTTGGGGGTTCAAAGTGCTCACCACACATCTAGATAAGTTCCTTGGGGGGTCTAGTTTCCAAAATGGTATCACTTGTGGGGGGTTTCCACTGTTTAGGCACATCAGGGACTCTCCAAACGCGACATGGCATCCGATCTCAATTCCAGCCAATTCTGCATTGAAAAAGTCAAACGGTGCTCCTTCACTTCCAAGCTCTGCGGTGCGCCCAAACAGTGGTTTACCTCCACATATTGGGTATCGACGTACTCAGGAGAAATTGCACAACAACTTTTGTGGTCTAATTTCTCCTGTTACCCTTGTGAAAATAAAAATTTGGGGGCAAAAAGATCATTTTTGTAGAAAAAATGAGATTTTTTATTTTCACGGCTCTACGTTATAAACTTCTGTGAAGCACTTGGGGGTTCAAAGTGCTCACCACACATCTAGATAAGTTCCTTGGGGGGTCTAGTTTCCAAAATGGTATCACTTGTGGGGGGTTTCCACTGTTTAGGCACATCAGGGACTCTCCAAACGCGACATGGCATCCGATCTCAATTCCAGCCAATTCTGCATTGAAAAAGTCAAACGGTGCTCCTTCACTTCCAAGCTCTGCGGTGCGCCCAAACAGTGGTTTACCTCCACATATGGGGTATCGACGTACTCAGGAGAAATTGCACAACAACTTTTGTGGTCTAATTTCTCCTGTTACCCTTGTGAAAATAAAAATTTGGGGGCAAAAAGATCATTTTTGTAGAAAAAATGAGATTTTTTATTTTCACGGCTCTACGTTATAAACTTCTGTGAAGCACTTGGGGGTTCAAAGTGCTCACCACACATCTAGATAAGTTCCTTGGGGGGTCTAGTTTCCAAAATGGTATCACTTGTGGGGGGTTTCCACTGTTTAGGCACATCAGGGACTCTCCAAACGCGACATGGCATCCGATCTCAATTCCAGCCAATTCTGCATTGAAAAAGTCAAACGGTGCTCCTTCACTTCCAAGCTCTGCGGTGCGCCCAAACAGTGGTTTACCTCCACATATGGGGTATCGACGTACTCAGGAGAAATTGCACAACAACTTTTGTGGTCTAATTTCTCCTGTTACCCTTGTGAAAATAAGAATTTGTGGGCGAAAAAATCATTTTTGTGAAAACAAATGCGATTTTTTATTTTCACGGCTCTACGTTATAAACTTCTGTGAAGCACTTGGGGGTTCAAAGTGCTCACCACACATCTAGATAAGTTCCTTGGGGGGTCTAGTTTCCAAAATGGTGTCACTTGTGGGGGGTTTCCACTGTTTAGGCACATTAGGGGCTCTCCAAACGCGACATGGCGTCCGATCTCAATTCCAGCCAATTCTGCATTGAAACAGTCAAACGGTGCTCCTTCACTTCCAAGCTCTACGGTGCGCCCAAACAGTGGTTTACCTCCACATATGGGGTATCGGCGTACTCAGGAAAAATTGCACAACAAAATTTGTGGTTAAATTTCTGTTTTTACACTTGTGAAAATTAAAAAAAATGGTTCTGAAGTAAAATGTTTGCAAAAAAAAGTAAAATGTTAATTTTTTTCTTCCACATTGTTTTAGTTCCTGTGAAGTACGTAAAGGGTTAATAAACTTCTTGAATGTGGTTTTGAGCAGCTTGAGGGGTGCAGTTTTTAGAATGGTGTCACACTTGGTTATTTTCTATCATATAGACCCCTCAAAATCACTTCAAAGGTGATGTGGTCCCTAAAAAAAACATGGTGTTGTAAAAATGAGAAATTGCTGGTCAACTTTTAACCCTTATAACTCCCTAACAAAAAAAAAAATTGTTTCCAAAATTGTGCTGATGTAAAGTAGACATGTGAGAAATGTTATTTATTAACTATTTTTTGTGACATATCTCTCTGATTTAAGGGCATAAAAATACAAAGTTTGAAAATTGCAAAATTTTAAAAATTTTCGCCATATTTCCATTTTTTTCATAAATAATCGCAAGTAATATCGAAGAAATGTTACCACTAACTTGAAGTACAACATGTCACGAAAAAACAATCTCAGAATCAGCGGGATCCGATAAAGCGTTCCAGAGTTATAACCTCATAAAGTGACACTGGTCAGAATTGTAAAAATTGGCTCGGTCATTAAGTACCAAATTGGCTCTGTCACTAAGGGGTTAAAAAAATAATAATTGCGTCATTTTCCGAGACCCGTAGCGTCTCCATTTTTCGTGATCTCAGGTTGGGTGAGGGCTTATTTTTTGCAATGTTGTGGCGACAAAAAAAAGTAACTTTTTGACTTTTTTTCTTGTTACAGCATTTAGCGATTGGGTTAATTCTTTTTTATATTGATAGATCGGGCGATTCTGAATGCGGTGAAATATGAAATATGTGTTAGTTTGAGGTTTTTTTATTATTTTATTTTGAATGGGGTGAAAGGAGGTTATTTGAACTTTTATTTTTTTTATTTTTTTAATATTTTTAAAAACATTTTTTTTACTTTTGGCATGTTTCAATAGTCTCCATGGGATACTACAATAGAAGCTGTCATAACCCGATACCCTCTGCTGCATACAGGCGATGATCAGGTCGCCTGTATGTAGCAGAATTGCTGACTTGCTATGAGCGCCAACCACCAGGCAGCGCTCATAGCAATCCAGCATTGACAACCACAAAGGTCTGCAGGAAACCTCTGATTGTCATTACAACCCATTGGTGACCTGCAATCACGTGATGGGGGTCACAGATGGGCGGATTTCCGATTCGATTGACAGCGGCACTTAACGGGTTAATAGCCACATGGGGAATGCAATTCCACCCGCGGCTGTTCGGGACACGTCAGCTGTTAAAAACAGCTGACATGTGCTAGGAAAGATGTGGGCTCGGTGCTGAAGCCCACATCAAAGAGAGAGACACGATATGCATAGTACTAGAATGGCGCATGTCGTGAAGGGGTTATCTTACCAATGTTTTCTGATCTTCTCACATCCTGATAAAGGGTTAAAATCCAAAACCTATTATCACCCCCTTTTGAAAGTATCACAACTTGTAAATGATTTTTGAAGCCAGCCAAGAGTCTTTCATTTCTTGTTTGAGGGATTTTCATCCATTCTTCCTTGGAAAATTCTTTCAGTTCTGTGAGATTCCAGTATCATCTTGCATGCATTGATATTTTAAGGTCTATTCACACATTTTCAATGCTATTCAAATCAGGGAACTGTGAGGGTACTGTCACACAGTGCAATTTTGATCGCTACGACGGCACGATCCGTGACGTCGCAGCGTCGTATGATTATCGCTCCAGCGTCGTAGACTGCGGTCACACTTTGCAATCACGGCGCTGGAGCGATGCCGAAGTCCCCGGGTAACCAGGGTAAACATCGGGTTACTAAGCGCAGGGCCGCGCTTAGTAACCCGATGTTTACCCTGGTTACCAGCGTAAACGTAAAAAAAACAAACAGTACATACTTACATTCCGGTGTCTGTCCCCCGGCGTTCTGCTTCTCTCCACTGTGTAAGCACCATAGCCGGAAAGCAGAGCGGTGACGTCACCGCGTCACCGCTGTGCTCGCTTTCCGGCCGGCAGGCGCTCACAGTGCAGAGAAGCTGAGACGCTGGAGGACAGACACTGGAATGTGAGTATGTACTGTTTGTTTTTTTTACGTTTACGCTGGTAACCAGGGTAAACATCGGGTTACTAAGCGCGGCCCTGCGCTTAGTTACCCGATGTTTACCCTGGTTACAAGCGAACACATCGCTGGATCGGTGTCACACACAACGATCCAGCGATGTCAGCGGGTGATCAAGCGACGAAAGAAAGTTCCAAACGATCTGCTACGACGTACGATTCTCAGCAGGGTCCCTGATCGCTGCTGCGTGTCAGACACTGCGATATCGTAACGATATCGCTAGAACGTCACGAATCGTACCGTCGTAGCGATCAAAATTGCACTGTGTGACAGTACCCTGAGGGCCATTGTAAAATCTTCAGCGTGCACCTATTGAGGTAGTCTATTGTGGATTTTTACGTGTGTAAAAATCAGACAAACATTCAGATACAAGTTTAAGTCCTGGGGAGTACTGATCACAGGAGAGGAAGCAAATATACAGTATGTAAATAAATAAAATTATGTTTCTGAAGGCTGAACTTTTAAATTACTATTTGGCATCTGTGTTCTCTAAAGAAAGCAATTGTAACATGAACTGATCTTCATGGTGCCATCGAAGGGATAAAATAATCCACACTATCCATAAACAGAGAGCTAGTGAGGGGACATTTAGCTAATTTAAATGAATAAATCTCCTGGTCCAGCTGAATTACATCCTAGGATACTGCAAATTGTCTCTTCAGAGAGGAAGAGGACTAGAACTCTAGTGCCACCTTTTGGAAGTAGCAATCCTAAAAGTCAATGTAAACCCTTTAACGAGCCTTGTCTTCCAATAGGTGGCACTAGAGTTCTAGTCCTCTTCCTCTCTGAAGAGACAATTTGTAAGTCTCCTCATCTCAGCATGCTTAGTAAGTCAATCTCCGCACGGAGAAACAATACTTCTTGGATCCTAGGATACTGAAAGAGTTAGCAGAGGAAATTGCAGAACCACTAGCCAGAAGATTGGAGAAGGGCTAATGTTGTACCTAACTTCAAAAAAAGAAAGAAGATCCATGAACTTGTATGGAGCATTATATGGGGCTCCTGATTCAATATGGATATTCAAAAACACATAACCTACCTATGTCTCAATTAATTTTACTTTTATTGGTATCTATTTTTATTTTTTAAATTTACCAGTAGCTGCTGCATTTCCCACTCTAGGCTTATACTTGAGTCATTAAGTTTTCCCAGTTTTTTGTGGCAAAATTATGGGGGTCGGCTTATACTCGGGTTGGCTTATACTCAAGTATATATGGTATTTGTATAAGAATACAGTAATTAACCAGAACCCGCATGCGTTTGTAGCAAACAAGTCATGCCAGACTAATCTAATTTTCTTCTATAAGGAATCACTGACTGGATGGATAAGGGAAATGTGGTAGGTATAGGTTATCTCGACTTCAGCAAAGCATTTGATAAAGTATCTCATACTATCCTTATTGAAAAAATGACCAAATATGGGATTGACAAGGCTGCAGTTAGGTGGATTCATAACTGGCTCAGTGATCGTACTCAAAGAGTGGTAGTAAACGGTTGCACATCCAATTGGAAAAGTGTTTCACGTGGGGTACCACAAGGCTCTGTCCTGGCCCCAGTGTTGATCAGCATTTTTATAAATGATCTAGATAAGGGAACAGAAGGTAAACTAATCAAATTTGCAGATGACGCAAAGATAGGAGGGATAGCTAAGGGTACCGTCACACAGTGCCATTTTCATCGCTACGACGGCACAATTCGTGACGTTCCAGCGATGCATTTACGATATCGTTGTGTCTGACACGCTACTGCGATCCGGAACCCCGCTGAGAATCGTACGTCGTAGCAGATCGTTTGAAACTTTCTTTCGTCGTCTAGTGTCCCGCTGTGGCGGCATGATTGCATCGTGTGACACAGGTTGTATACGATGTGCGCACAGTAACCAACGGCTTCTACATCGCAAATACGACATGAAATTATCGCTCCAGCGCCGTGTATTGCAACGTGTGACCGCAGTCTACGACGCTGGAGCGATAATCATACGACGCTGCAACGTCACGAATCGTGCCGTCGTAGCGATGAAAATGGCACTGTGTGACGGTACCCTAACACTAGAGAAGACAGAGAAAGGATTCAGAAGGATCTAGATAAGCTTGTACAATGGGCAGCGACTAATAGAATGGTATTTAACAGGGAGAAATGTAAGATTCTACATCTGGACAAGAAAAACAAAAATTAAATCTACAGAATGGAAGGAATAGAACTAAGCAACAGTATGTGTGAAAAAGACTTGGGTATACTAATAGATCACAGACTGCACATGAGTCAACAGTGTGATGCAACAGCAAAAAAGGCAAACACAGTTCTAGGATGCATTAAGAGAAGTATAGAGTCTAGATCACATGAAGTAATTATCCCCTTCTACTCATCCTTGGTCAGGCCTCATCTGGAATACTGTATCCAGTTCTCGGCACCACATTTTAAAAAAGACATTGAAAAACTGGAGCACGTTCCAAGAACAGCTACCAGGATGGCAAGCCGACTGCAAAATTTGTCCTATGAGGAACGGTTAAAGGATCTGGGAATGTTTAGCTTGGAAAAAAGAATGCTAAGAGGATACTTAACAGCAGTCTATAAATATCTGAAGGGATGCCACAGTGTAGAGGGATCATCATTATTCTCATTTGCACATGGAAATGCGAGAAGCAATGGAATGAAACTAAAAGGGAGAAGATACAGATTAGATATTAGAAAAAACTTTTTGACAGTTAGGGTGATCATAGAATGGAACAGGCTGCCACGAGAGGTGATGAGTTCTCCTTCAATTGATGTCTTCAAACAGAGGCTGGACAGACATCTGTCTTAGATGGTTTAGTGAATCCTACCGTGAGCAGGGGGTTGGACAGATGTGTAAGAGGGTGGTGCTGTTATGCACAGTAAGGAACACCCTGTCACTTTAAGAGACTGCACCCCCTTGTCTGGTGTGAGATGGATTGTTCTGCTTTTTCCCCTGCTTTAGGCTGTAAGATGAACTGCCCTAGCTTGAGGGGAGGAGTTGAGCCTGGACTGCGTGGGAGATAGGAAGTCTCCAGGGAGAAGAGAGAGAAGTTTCTAGAGGGAACTGTGTAAACTGTGTGCTGGCCTGTCTTCTGGCCTGTCTGCAAGGAAGAGCCGTAGGCTGCAAGGAAGATTTCACAGCTTGAGACGAACTGCGTTTGGTAGAGAGACTTTCCCGGATACAGCAAAGGGTGGCTGTTCTGCGCTGGTTAGTGAAGCCACGAAGATACTTGGAAGGGGACTTACGGTTTCCAGGAGCAAGGAGAAGACCACGCTTAGCAGAGCTGATAGGAATCCGTGCGCACCACCGTTGTGGACTTTTGGGGCCCCCTGGGACTGGACCTGTGTCCCCAACATCACCGTGAGTCTGTTCCTGCCTGGTGCACCAGCTAGGGTCTAGTGCAGACTTCAGTAGCTAGAGCACGGTATCCGTGTGGCCTGCGTAGTAGAGGCCAGGGAGGATATATGCAGAGTAGCATTGAGCTATATATGTTTTATTGTGTAAAGTTGCTGGTGAGATAGATTCTGAGTTTATGATTGTTGAAGCACTGTGCGGTTATATAGACAAGTTGACTCATGTGCATTATCTTTTGCTATTGTAAATACGCTTTTGCATCTTCCATGTCCCCTCCATTCCCTGTCTCCCAATAAATCTATCCTTTGTTGATTGCACCTCGTCTTGTGTACAGTAGTCTCCTGCACCGTGGTGGTCCCCGGGCCATCGCTTCAAGTGGCGCTGCGAGCAGGGTACTGTCACCAAGATGGAGGCAGCAGACAGCAATGGCGGGAATGCTAATGTTAATGGAGATGCTGTGGGCATTGGTGGAACCCCTGCAAGGACACTCCCTATGGGCACCATATTTAGTGTGCTCCCAAAATTTGACGGCAAGAATATGCCACTGTCCGACTGGGTGTCCCGGCTGCAATGCACCCTGAAGATTTATAACATAAGCCCAGTCCTTGAAGTGGACATTGCTTTAACTGCCCTAGAGGGGGAAGCCCGCAAAAACGTCTGCCTACAATCAGAACTCACCCGCAGTACCCTGAAGGAGCTAGTGAAGTTCCTGGAAGAGATCTACGGTGAGACCGCTAGCGCGGGACATCTTCGCGCCAAATTTTTCTCTAGGCTGCAGCGGGAAGAGGAAGGAATTTCTCAGTATGCAACGGTACTGCAGGAAGTGTTTGAAGAGGTGCAGAGACAGGAGGCAGATGGACTTGGCGGCATGGGCTCTAAAGACCGGATACTCCGGGAGCAGTTCATTCTGGGACTACACAGCACATCCTTGAGGCAGGCACTGTCAGAACGGGTCCGGGCAGATCCAGCCCTTACGTTTCGTCAAGTCCTGGCAGAAACAGTGGCCCGAAGTAAAGAAGAAAGCTACGCGTCTGGAGTGATGCGTGTCCAGGACGCCAATTCCAGAGGGGAAACAGTGGCCCGAAGTAAAGAAGGAAGCTATGCGTCTGGAGTGATACGTGTCCAGGGCGCCAATTCCAGAGGGGACCCAAACCATCAAGATGTGCTGGTCCAGGTAGTGCAAGATTTGCAGCGGTCCCTTGTGAACGTACAAGAGAAACTGACCCAGATGGAGCGGAGAGTGGGGGAACTACAAGAAACTGACCCACCATACTCATACAACCATTCTTCGGCCCGATCGACAAGGAATCAGTGGGAACAAGCCCCCTCCCGTCAGACATCGGCGGCCCGAGGACAGGCTGGAAGTACCCCTCGGCGAGGGGGAGGCGTTCAATGCTGGGAGTGTAGAGGACGGGGGCACCTTGCCAGAGACTGTCGGAACTATACTCAAGGCCAGTGGAAGCCGCCGTTAAACTACCAACCCCCGCAGTAGTGCGGCACTCTGCGGGGGAGGCGAGAAGAGAGGCCGCTCCATATCATAACGAACACTTGATCGCTGGGAGCCCCATCCTACGTGCTGAATTTGAAGGAGTTCTGGTGGATTGCCTGGTAGATACCGGGTCACAAGTGACAACGATGCCAGAAGCATACTTCAAGCAGCATTTCCAGGACCTGGCCAAGCCAGAGAAAGAGACATTGATCCGGTTGTTTGCTGCCAACCAACAACCGATCCCAGTCACAGGGGTCGTGTGGATGAATATTCGAATCTGTGGCCAAGAAGTTGGGAGAAAAGGGATCTTGCTAGTCCCTGAGCCTATCCAGAAAGATGTGCCTGTAGTACTGGGAATGAATATCCTACGTGAACTCGATCAGATTATGTTTACCAAGCGGGGACCTGGATATTGGAAGAAGGCTACCCCACATAAGCCTACTCAAGAAGCCCTTCAACGACTGATCCGCGTCTGTGGGACGCAGAAGAGTGTGCCATCTTATCAGACGGTAGGGGTCATCCGGGCTCCTGGGAAAGAACCTGTAATCCTACCTCCCGAGCAAGAAACTATAGTGTACCTCCCAGTGGGGACTCACCGCAACCTTGATGGGTTGGAAGTGGTTGTTCAGCCTGTGGTAGGCGGAGGAGTGGATCAAGAAGTCATGATAGCTCGTACGATAGCTGTGGTCCAGCGAGGACATGTCCCCATAAGAGCTTTGAATGTGAGCCCCAGGGAGGTCGCCTTGCCACGAGGGACAGATCTGGCCCTGGTGTACCTGCATAAGGGTGAAGTGGTGAGTCAGAAGGAGATGTCTTTATCACCGAAAGAAGGCGTGGGGTGGGCCCTGGCAGTTGCTGCGGAAGACGAAGAGACACCATCCCCGGAGTGGAGTGGACGGGTCATCCTTGAGCAAATGGAAGTGGATGTGAAGGCTATGGGCCCTGAGCGTGTGCAAGCGATAGAAACTATGCTGTGGAAGAATCAGGCCGCATTCGCCCGTCATGCCGAAGATTTCGGCTGTACTGAAGCCATCACGCATGAGATCCCGACTGGGGAAGCTCGTCCAATTCGAGAACGATACCGGCAGATCCCGCCCAAAATGTACCAAGAGGTGAAAACATTACTGAGGCAGATGCTGGATTCAGGAGTGGTGCAGAGTAGTCAGAGCCCTTGGGCAGCCCCGGTGGTGCTCGTCAAGAAAAAGGACGGGACCATCCGGTTCTGTGTAGATTACAGAAAACTCAATGCCTGCACTGTTCGAGACTCGTATCCGTTGCCCCGCATCGAGGAATCCTTGACAGCGTTGGGGAAAGCCAAGTACTTCTCCACCCTGGACCTAGCAAGCGGATATTGGCAAGTAGCCGTGGCAGAGAAAGACAGAGAGAAAACTGCCTTCATTCTCCCTATGGGACTGTTCGAGTTTAACCGGATGCCCTTCGGGCTCTCCAATGCTCCAGGCACCTTTCAACGGATGATGGAAAAGTGCTTGGGAGATTTAAATTTCAAGGCTACCCTGATCTATCTGGATGACATCATTGTGTTTTCGTCCTCTTTCGAAGACCACCTTGCCCGGCTTGGACAGGTACTCGGAAGATTGCGTGCTCATAACCTGAAGTTGAAGCCAAAGAAATGCCACCTCTTCAAGAGGGAGATCGAGTACCTGGGTCACATTGTGTCACAAGATGGAGTTCTACCCTCGCCAGAAAAAGTGGCTGCTATCCAGAAGTGGCCAGTCCCTCAAACAGTGAGAGAACTCCAGGCCTTCCTGGGACTCGCGGGTTACTACCGTCGGTTTGTTAAAGACTTCGCGAAGATGGCCGGTCCTCTCAATGAGTTGCTGAGGGGGACCGCTGGAGTGGCGAAGACCCAGCGCATCCCCTGGGCACAGGGACAACACGAGGCCTTCCAGGCTATAAAGAGTGCCCTTACTTCGGCCCCGATTTTGGCCTACGCAGACTTCGATCAACCGTTCCTGTTGTACACCGATGGTAGCCTACATGGACTCGGTGCCGTACTTTCTCAGATACAGGATGGACATGAGAGAGTCATCGGGTATGCTAGCAGGTCCCTGCGAGACAGCGAAAGAAACCCTCACAATTACAGCTCCTTCCGGTTAGAGCTCCTGGCTCTGGTGTGGGCCATGACAGAAAAGTTTGCAGGCTTCCTGACAGGTACAAAAATTCAAGTTCGAACAGACAATAATCCCCTGGCCCACCTTGAGAATGCTAAACTGGGGGCCTTAGAACAACGGTGGATGGCTCGCCTGGCCAAGTTCGACTTTACTATCCGCTATCGCTCTGCTACCGAAAACGCAAATGCGGATGGGCTGTCCAGAGTGCCTGTGGAGACTCCAGTGGGGGATCTTGATGAACAACTTGAAGAGGAGGAAACCCCAGACTTTAATAAGTTCAAGCCCCCGATGGTTGTGGCCCAGTCAAGAAGGGAGGCCTGTGCCTTACCTCGGTCCCTGGGAAGAACCAATGAAGAATGGGGACACGTTCAGGATGAAGACGAAGGGCTGAGACAGATGAAATGGTGGGTAACGCAAAAGCGGAAGCCTGGCAAACAAGAAAGAGATGATCTGGACTCTGAAATGAGGAGTGTGTTGCACCAGTGGGATAGACTGGAAGTGAGAGAGTCAGTACTATATCGTAAGAAGCAACAGCCAAAAGATATGGAAGTAAGGTGGCAAGTGGTCATCCCAGGAAGAATGGCTCAAGAAATAGCTAAAGAAGCCCATGAATTCGGAGCGCACTTTGGCTCCACAAAGACCTACCAATGGTTGCAGCGGCATGTCTATTGTCCTCGGTTGGAGCTTGTGGTGGAAGAGGTTTGCCGGCAGTGTCGAGTATGTGACCTCATTAAGAGTACTGAACAGAGGGCACCCGTCCAGACCATACAAACTAAGGAGCCATTGGAAGTCTTGATGATCGACTATCTCCTCGTGGGACACTCGGCCCGGGGGCTGCAATATTGTTTGGTGATGACCGATCATTTTTCTAAGTTCGCAGTAGTAACCCCGACTAGAGACCAGACTGCGGAATCGGCGGCGCGAGCCATCTGCCAAGACTTCATCCGGGTGTATGGGTGCCCAAAGCGCATCCACTCCGACCAAGGCGCGTGTTTCCAAGGCAAGGTGATGGAAGAATTGTATCGCATGTATGGCATCGAGCGGTCCCGGACCACCCCTTATCATCCTCAAGGCAATGGAGCTTGCGAACGCTTTAACAGAACCTTGCTTCAGATGCTGAGAACATTGGAAGAGGATAAGAAGGTGTGTTGGCCAGACTATCTGCCAGAATTGGTCTGGACCTACAACAATCGGGTCCACTCCACCACGGGTTACACCCCCTATCTACTGTTGTTTGGAAGAGCTGGACGAGAGATCATTGAGCTGAATCTGGAACAGCCAGAGGAGCTGATGGAGCGAAATGTCACCTCATGGGTGAAAGAGCATCGACAACGTTTGCAAACGATACGGCGGTTGGCGGGTCAGCAACTGCAAGAAAAAGAACATACGGCCCGCAAACCGACTCAAGAGTTACCGCTCCAACCTGGAGACCGAGTGTTGGTCAGAGAGAAACGCCCCAAGGGAAAACTAAGTGAGAGATGGGAAGTACAGCCGTACAAGGTTATCGAGAGAGTGTATGCTAACGGCCCTGTCTACAAGGTACAGATTGAGAATGGGGCATCCGCCCCTAGAGTACTTCACAGAAATATGCTGCGGCCTTGCCGGTCTGAGGTCTGTTCTACGCCATTGTCGCCTGAAGGAGCCACTCCACCTCCTGAATCTGTCATGCCTGATGGCCAAATCGATGAGGAGTGGTGGACCGTCCCTGACACAGTAGGGGGTCCTCAGCCGCCCAGAAATGGTAATCCCATGGATGTACCAGTACCGCCATGTGAGGATGAAACCAGACAAGAGCTCACAGTGTCCCCTGCAACAAGTGTTCCTCTGGAAGATAGTCAAGCCTTGCCTGACAGCCAAGAGCTTCGGAGATCCCAGAGGTCTAATGCAGGGGTTCCACCAGTCCGATATGTAGAACAGTGTGCTCTGTCTGTCTGTATACCCTTGTTGTCTCCTCAATTATACTTTTATCCTGAAGCTGTGATGGCCGAGGACGACCATCATTAAGAAGGGAGGCATGTAAGAGGGTGGTGCTGTTATGCACAGTAAGGAACACCCTGTCACTTTAAGAGACTGCACCCCCTTGTCTGGTGTGAGATGGATTGTTCTGCTTTTTCCCCTGCTTTAGGCTGTAAGATGAACTGCCCTAGCTTGAGGGGAGGAGTTGAGCCTGGACTGCGTGGGAGATAGGAAGTCTCCAGGGAGAAGAGAGAGAAGTTTCTAGAGGGAACTGTGTGAACTGTGTAAACTGTGTGCTGGCCTGTCTTCTGGCCTGTCTGCAAGGAAGAGCCGTAGGCTGCAAGGAAGATTTCACAGCTTGAGACGAACTGCGTTTGGTAGAGAGACTTTCCCGGATACAGCAAAGGGTGGCTGTTCTGCGCTGGTTAGTGAAGCCACGAAGATACTTGGAAGGGGACTTACGGTTTCCAGGAGCAAGGAGAAGACCACGCTTAGCAGAGCTGATAGGAATCCGTGCGCACCACCGTTGTGGACTTTTGGGGCCCCCTGGGACTGGACCTGTGTCCCCAACATCACCGTGAGTCTGTTCCTGCCTGGTGCACCAGCTAGGGTCTAGTGCAGACTTCAGTAGCTAGAGCACGGTATCCGTGTGGCCTGCGTAGTAGAGGCCAGGGAGGATATATGCAGAGTAGCATTGAGCTATATATGTTTTATTGTGTAAAGTTGCTGGTGAGATAGATTCTGAGTTTATGATTGTTGAAGCACTGTGCGGTTATATAGACAAGTTGACTCATGTGCATTATCTTTTGCTATTGTAAATACGCTTTTGCATCTTCCATGTCCCCTCCATTCCCTGTCTCCCAATAAATCTATCCTTTGTTGATTGCACCTCGTCTTGTGTACAGTAGTCTCCTGCACCGTGGTGGTCCCCGGGCCATAGCTTCAGATGACCCTTGAGTTCCCTTCCAAGTATAACATTATATGATTCTATGATTATTCATTTGTAGAAGCCATCCTCTTTTCAACTTCAGCCTTTTTACAGATGGTGTTATATTTGCATTAAGAATTTGTTGAAATTTCATTGAATCCATTCTTCCCTCTACCCGTGAAATGTTCCCCATGCCATTGGCTGCAAAACAACACCAAAGCATGATTGATCCACCCCTATGCTTAATGGTTATTGAGATGTTCTTTTCCTTAAAACAAGGAAATGATGCTTAGTAGTGTGTGTGGCCTCCATTTGCTTGTATGACTTCCCTACAACACCTGGACATGCTTCTGAGGCGGCGGATAGTCTCCTGAGGGATCTCCTCCTAGACCTGGACTAAAGCATCCGCCAACTCCTGGACAGTCTGTGGTGCAACGTGACGTTAGTGGATGATGCGAGACATGATGTCCCAGATGTGTTCAATCAGATTCAGGTCTGGGGAACGGGCTGGCCAGTCCATAGCTTCAATACCTTCATCTTGCAGGAACTGCTGACACACTCCAGCCACATGAGGTCTGGCATTGTCCTGCATTAGGAAGAACCCAGGGCCAACCGCACTAGCATGTGGTCTCACAAGGGGTCTGAGGATCTCATTTCGGTACCTAATGGCAGTCAGGTTACCTCTGGCGAGCGCATGGAGTGCTATGCTGCCCTCCAAAGAAATGCCACCCCACATCATTACCGACCCACTGTCAAACCAGTCATGCTGAAGGATGCTGCAGGCAGCAGATCACTCTCCACGGTGTCTCCAGACTCTGTCACATCTGTCACATGTGCTCAGTGTGAACCTGCTTTCATCTATGAAGAGCACAGGGCGCCAGTGGTGAATTTGCCAATCCTTGTGCTCTGTGGCAAATGCCAAGCGTCCTGCATGGTGTTGGGCTGTGAGCACAACCCCCATCTGTGTACATCGGGCAATCAGACCATCAGACCATCCTCATGGAGTCAGTTTCTAACCGTTTGTGCAGACACATGCACATTTGTGGCCTGCTGGAGGTCATTTTGCAGGGCTCTGGCAGTGCTCCTCCTGTTCCTCCTTGCACAAAGGTTGAGGTAGCGGTCCTGCTGCTGGGTTGTTGCCCTCCTACGGCCCCCTCCACGTCTCCTAGTGTACTGGCCTGTCTCCTAGTAGCGCCTCCAGGCTCTGGACACTATGCTGACAGACACAGCAAACCTTCTTGCCACAGCTCGCATTGATGTGCCATCCTGGATGAGCTGCCCTACCTGAGCCACTTGTGTGGGTTGTAGAGTCCGTCTCATGCTACCACGAGTGTGAAAACATAGCCAACATTCAAAAGTGACCAAAACATCAGCCAGAAAGCATTGGTACTGAGATGTGGTCTGTGGTCCCCACCTGCAGAACCACTCCTTTATTAAGTGTGTCTTGATAATTGCAAATAATTTCCATCTGTTGTCTATTCCATTTGCACAACAGCATGTGAAATTGATTGTCAAACAGTGTTGCTTCCTAAGTGGACAGTTTGATTTCACAGAAGTTTGATTTATTTGGAGTTATAGTCTGTTGTTTAAGTGTTCCCTTTATTTTTTTGAGCAGTGTATATATGTATATATATATATATATATATATATATATATATATTTATATTTATGTATATATATATAACTAAAATACAATGGAAATGTGTCATCTTTGGATGTTAGGCCTTACAGAGATAATTTAATCTTCAACTTGCTTATGTAACACCCCAGGCTCCTGGTTGTTACAGTGGCATTGCTTTACTCACGGGGAGAGTGATGTCATACTTGGAAGCGAGGAAGGATCCCTTTTATCAGGTATTCACATACAGTACAGACCAAAAGTTTGGACACACCTTCTCATTTAAAGATTTTTCTGCATTTTCATGACTATGAAAATTGTACATTCACACTGAAGGCATCAAAACTATGAATTAACACATGTGGAATTATATACTTAACAAAAAAGTGTGAAACATCTGAAATTATGTCTTATATTCTAGGTTCTTCAAAGTAGCCACTTTTTGCTTTGATGACTGCTTTGCACACTCTTGGCATTCTCTTGATGAGCTTCAAGAGGTAGTCACCGGGAATGGTCTTCCAACAATCTTGAAGGAGTTCCCAGAGATGCTTAAAACTTGTTGGCCCTTTTGCCTTCACTCTGCGGTCCAGCTCACCCCAAACCATCTCAATTGGGTTCAGGTCTGGTGACTGTGGAGGCCAGGTCATCTGGCGTAGCAACCCATCACTGTCCTTCTTGGTCAAATAGCCCTTACACAGCCTGGAGGTGTGTTTGGGGTCATTGTCCTGTTGAAAAAAAAATGATGGTCCAACTAAACGCAAACCGGATGGAATAGCATGCCGCTGCAAGATGCTGTGGTAGCCATGCTGGTTTAGTATGCCTTCAGTTTTGAATAAATCCCTGACAGTGTCACCAGCACAGCACCCCCACACCATTACACCTCCTCCTCCATGCTTCACGGTGGGAACCAGGCATGTAGAGTCCATCTGTTCACCTTTTCTGCATCGCACAAAGACACGGTGGTTGGAACCAAAGATCTCAAATTTGGACTCATCAGACCAAAGCACAGATTTCCACCGGTCTGATGTCCATTCCTTGTGTTCTTTAGCCCAAACAAGTCTCTTCTGCTTGTTGCCTGTCCTTAGCAGTGGTTTCCTAGCAGCTATTTTACCATGAAGGCCTGCTGCACAAAGTCTCCTCTTAACAGTTGTTGTAGAGATGTGACTGCTGCTAGAACTGTGTGGCATTGACCTCTAATCCGAGCTGCTGTTAACCTGTGATTTCTGAGGCTGGTGACTCGGATAAACTTATCCTCAGAAGCAGAGGTGACTCTTGGTCTTCCTTTCCTGGGGTGGTCCACTTAGAGCCAGTTTCTTTGAAGCACTTGATGGTTTTTGAAACTGCACTTGGGGACACTTTCAAAGTTTGCCCAATTTTTTGGACTGACTGACCTTCATTTCTTAAAGTAATGATGGCCACTTGTTTTTCTTTACTTAGCTGCTTTTTTCTTGCCATAATACAAATTCTATCAGTCTATTCAGTAGGAATATCAGCTGTGTATCCACCAGACTTCTGCACAACACAACTGATGGTCTAAACCCCATTTATTAGGCAAGAAATACCACTTATTAAACCTGACAGGGCACACCTGTGAAGTGAAAACCATTCCAGGTGACTACCTCTTGAAGCTCATCAAGTGAATGCCAAGAGTGTGCAAAGCAGTCATCAAAGCAAAAGGTGGCTACTTTGAAGAACCTAGAATATAAGACATATTTTCAGTTGTTTCACACTTTTTTGTTAAGTATATAATTATACATGTGTTAATTCATAGTTTTGATGCCTTCAGTGTGAATGTACAATTTTCATAGTCATGAAAATACAGAAAAATCTTTAAATGAGAAGGTGTGTCCAAACTTTTGGTCTGTACTGTACATGCAACACAGTTCTGACTCCAGGCCAGAAGGGGGAGCTCTGAACCCGGTTTCAGGGGAGCTTCACTGTATATAAATATATATTCTGGTCTGGGGGAGGAGTTAGACAGTCTGTCAGAGGGACAGTACGGAGAGGAAGCGAGCGGTGAGAGTCTGAGAGAGAAAGAGGGGCCGTGCAGCCACGATAGGTGCTGCAGCTCCTAGAAGGAACGAGAACAAAACAGTTTGTAGAGACAGTGAAGGTGGGAAAGGAGCAAAGAAGAGTTGAGAGCTGGAGAGAGAAGCTGCGACTGGGCTTCCTCCACACTGAACGCAGATACTGGTAGCTGGACAACCGAGGTTGTGGGGGTAACTCTATGCCCAATGGCAGAAACCAGCGGACAGCGGATTGCAAGTTACCTGTCTACCATTGACACCGGAGGACACAGTAGCAGATAGAGCTAGGGTTGTGATAAAGATCCTGTAAAAAGGCTCAAGTTACCTGTCATACGGGTAGTGCCCTACTAACAAGGGGGACAGAGAAGAAATGTGAGGACCTTGTGTGAGGCCTAAGGCAGCAAGGGACTACAACGCAGTACTAGTTGTAAGCCTACCAACCCCACCTGGTAAAGGGGATTCCAGATTCGCTTCCATGCCGGCCGGACCATACCTGTACCTGTGATCCGGTACCCTGGACTGTGGCTGCCTGAATTCATCAGTAAAGAGATAAAGAGACTGCAACCCTGTGTCCTCCGTTTCTTTCTACACCACCTTCCACCTGTCCCAACTGCATCGGGAGCCCTGGGGACCCAGCATCACCTTTGGGAAGCCATAACATCCCAGCTGCCATAACATCACCCCAGCAGACCCCTTTAAGCAGCGTCGGTAACCCCTGACCGAACACCATAGGTGGTGTCACAAACTTTTATTATTTTACAAACCCCTTTAAAGACCGTCCCTTTTACTTGGAAGCCCAGGGCCACGGACCGTGTCACCGCCGCCACCATGACACATCCCTTTAAGCACCGGACCCGGTACCGAGTACCCCACAGCCCTGGCGGGCATTCCACTTAACTGTTCACAGTAACAGTACTTTTGACCAGGGGTGCCCAATCTTTTACATGCTACTGTATGGGTGTCAAATCTGCACCAGTACCTGCTCTTGTCAGAAGTTGTCTGCTTCTGTTACCAGCGGCAGCTATATTTATTCTGTGGGCAGCAATGATGATGGAGGAGACATCATGGCCAGAAGCTCTGGCTGATGCAGACTCTGTCGAACCAGAGATACTGGTGTGGCTGGGATTTGTAGTGCTGCTTACTATGGCAATATGGGTGTGTGTGCTATCTAACAGTCTAACGGCAGTAAACAGTTCCATGCTATGGCTAATGGGACAGCACCACACCCTATTTAAACTCTCAACATGCTACTGGGAATTGCCAGTTATAGTTTACCTCCCTGGCCTTTTGCTCAGTGTGGTCCTTATCCTGAAACTCCTGGTGTTTTATTTCTGACCTTGGCTTATATTTTGACTACTTTTTTGTATGTATGATTGTCACTGACTTTGACTTCCGGGTAACGACTCAACCCTTTTCTCTGCCAGCTCCATTCCATTGATGTAACCCAGGGGAATCCCGTGTAAATCCAGGGTAGATACCTGCTTAGGGGTTAACGTGTGAAGGCTAGGTTTCCTCTGGGTTTTGCTAAGCAGAGTGATAAGTGCAAAGTCTGTCCGTGGAATCTCTATTAAGAGCAGCCAGGCTTCCACTCACAAAATGTGGCACTTTTTTTCTTTATCTGGCGCAGTGTATAAGTGATGGATAGAGTGGGGAGGGAGCACTAGAAGAGATCAGCCATAAATGTCCCTGTGGTACTTTCTGCCGGGCGAGCCCTGACTCGTAAGAAAAAACAAAGAGTATGTACCTATTATAGTCTATGGGTCTGTTCACATGTTTATCATTAAGATACGCAGATAGAAAATGTACATAAAAATGGACGTCTCAATGAGGCTTCTGGGTGCATCTTCATTGATTGCACTGAAACACAATACAGCAGTGTTTTATACATCTCCAGCTCCACCATCTGCAAACTCCTTCAGCAGAAACACAGGACGCCACAAGACCCCGGGCCGACCACTAAAAACCATCTGTATTTCTACAGGAATTGCCAGCTGTCACTTAACACTTCTCTGCTGAAGGGAAAGTGAAATGTGAGAGGAAGCCGTTCTTCCCTAGAAAATAAATATCTGACTCTAAGATCGGACGCAGGAAAACCATTTATGGAAAAATATTTAACTGCCTGCAGATGGACGGTGAGGTGCCAGAGACGGAGGAGGGAAGGCCGGCGAGCAGTGAACTTACTAGAAAGTATTGGCAGACTCCTGGACCATAGTCCAACATTACAAGCAATTTCAGGTGATTTTGGGTGAAATGGGAGAAAAATCTATTTTTGCAATTGCACAATAACAACATTTTTTAAAATCAGTTGATTTATCCATTTTTATCAACCCCTTGAAGGTGCAATTTTTTTGTGTTTTTCATTTTAAGGAGAGATACCTGAAGGTGTGATCCCTACTGGCAGCGTGTGGCCATTTGACATTTTGTTTTCCCATAAAAGAGGACCTCCATACCTCAACATTGGCAGTCATCAGTAGGGCCGCCCAAACAATTGACATACAGATCACAAAAAGGGGCAGAGTTTGCGCAAATTAGTGTACAATAAAAGGGGTTGTCAGGGAGGTGAAAAAAATTGAAACCACTCCTCCATACACTGCATCTGGATTGTGATCCCAGGAGAACGGTGGAGACGAAGAGCGCTGAGTGTAGAGGAGCAACACAGTTCTTGGAGGCTAGTATTAGGTTTTTTTTGTTTTTCCCACTTCCCTGAGAAAATTAATAAAGGGTTGTCCAGTAATGGACAACCTCTTCAAATGGTTATCCGGGACTTGTTTATTTATTTATTTATTTTTTTTACTTTGGGCCTAGGAACTATCTGGCAGGTAGTTGCTGCTCAAAGCAGTCCTGGACCACTTCTGTTGACGATCCTGCTGCTTCACATCAACAGAGCTGGTCTTCCTTTTCCAGGCTGCTCTGTTGACAGAGCGTGGCTGTAGATGTCAAGATGATTGACAGTCGGCTCCCTGCAGTTAGGCAGCAGGGAGCCAATGGTCAATCACCATGATATCAGTCATGTGTCATCAACAGAGTAGAGTGCAAGACAAGCAGCTGCTCTGTCAACGTGACGTCAGTGGAAGATGCAGAATCATTGGCAGAAGCGGTCTGTGGCCACTCTAAGCCAGCAGTGATCGGCAGCGGGCAGAACGGGCAGGTTAGCAACTACCTGCCTGTTAGTTCTTAAGCCATAGTAAAAAATAAAATCGTCCCAAATAACCCCTTTACTGAGAACAATGCATCAGTGGATCATATATGTTGCATACCTGTGTATAGTGGCTGCACACTGAGCCGCTGCATTTACTTGGACAGCTGGGATTACACTCTCGCGGGTAAGGAAAAGAGTAATGCTGCCTCTCGTCGTACCATGCCTTTACCAGGTCTACTACAGATCTATACCTGCAAGACAAAGCCATACAAGATGGTAGAGGCATCAATGAAAGCTCTTTGACCCCAAAGTAAAATCTGCAACATAGCCCCCATCTGCACAATGTTATTTAGAATACTAGTGAATCTATGGGCCCAGATCTGACCCTACCTCTAGATGCCTATAGCCTGCCTCTGCTGAAAGTTGTAGTTCCACAACAGCCACAGATTAAAGACCTCTGCAGTAAAACAAAGATATGATGCTTACTGCAGTGGTGGTAGATCAGCAGTGTGTGGTGTAATGTCCCTGGGAACATGATGAAAACCCTTATCACCCACAAGCTTCCTACTCTATAGATAGCTGCAAATTCCTGGTCTTACATCTGCCACTCTGCCTAGATCACTGTTTGATTATCTCTATTTACTTATACAGGGAGGATAGGCTGGAGCACCGATAATGTCACAGGTGCGACCTGATGGTGCATTTAAAGGGGATGTCCCCTTTAAATACATTTTGCGTTAGTTATTTTTGTATCTGGGTGGGTGTGGTGGGTTCCCCGAGTGCGCCCCCTTGGTAACTATGCCTGATTTGCATTAACATTGTTTTGTATGCCTAAGTCAATGAGTGGTGATTGTTAGACACAGTTATTGTTTTACTTTCCGCCTTCCCTGTGCAAACACAGGCATACTTAGAGGTTAGATATATTTGTAACTGTGTATGTTTATACATATTTCACTTGGCCTCTTTATTAACTATCCATACATTCTAGATTGATTATTTAATTAATCATTTTGTACCTCAGCTGTCCCTGCTTGCATAGGGTAGACAAATTATTATTGTTGTATCTTGGTCAATACTATTATATTTAACATCTGACTTATTATTTTTTATGGCATGTTTTACTTGTTGTTTTTCTTGGGGTTCGGCTCCGTGGGTGTCCCATCTATTGTTCTCCTGCACTTGTGGTATTTGCCTTGTTTTTAACCCCTTCACCCCCGGAGCTTTTTCCGTTTTTTCGTTTTCGTTTTTCGCTCCCCTCCTTCCCAGAGCCATAACTTTTTTATTTTTCCGTCAATATGGCCATGTGAGGGCTTATTTTTTGCGGAACGAGATGTACTTTTGAACGACACCATTGGTTTTACCATGCCATGTAACAGAAAACGGGAAAAAAATTCCAAGTGTGATGAAATTGCAAAAAAAAGTGCAATCTCACACTTGTTTTTTGTTTGGCTTTTTTGCTAGGTTCACCAAATGCTAAAACTAACCTGCCATTATGATTCTCCAGGTCATTACGAGTTCATAGACACCTAGCATGTCTAGGTTATTTTTTATCTAAGTAGTGAAAAAAAATTCCAAAGTTTGCTAAAAAAAAAAAAAAAAAATTGTGCGATTTTCCGATACCCGTAGCGTCTCCAATTTTCATGATCTGGGGTCGGTTGAGGGCTTATTTTTTGTGTGCCGAGCTGGCATTTTTAATGCCATTTTGGTGTAGATACATTCTTTTGATCGCCCGTTATTGCATTTTAATGCAATGTCGTGGCGACCAAAAAAACGTAATTTTGGCGTTTTGATTTTTTTTCTCGCTACGCCATTTAGCGGTCAGCTTAATCCTTTGTTTTTATTGATAGATCGGGCGATTCTGAACGCGGCGATACCAAATATGTGTATGTTTAATTTTTTTTTACTTGTTTTATTTTGATTGGGGCGAAAGGGGGGTGATTTGAACTTTTATATATTTTTTATTTTTTTAATATTTTTAAACACTTTTTTTTTTAAATTTTGGCATGCTTCAATAGCCTCCATGGGAGGCTAGAAGCAGGCACAACTCGATCGGCTCTGCTACATAGAGGTGAAGTACAGATCACCTCTATGTAGCAGAAATCCAGGTGTACTTTGAGCGCCGACCACAGGGTGGCGCTCAAAGCAATCGGCCATCAACAATCATAGAGGTCTCAAGGAGACCTCTGGTTGTTATGGCAATGCACCGCTGACCCCTGATCATGTGACGGGGGTCAGTGGTGCGAGCACTTCCGGCCGCGCGGCCGGGAGCGCTAGTTAACTGCCGCTGTCAGCGCTTGACGGCGGCATTTAACTAGTTAATGGGCGCGGGCGGATCGCGATTCCTCTCGCGCTCATTGCGCGCACATGTCAGCTGTACAGAACAGCTGACATGTCGCGGCTTTAAGGTGGGCTCACTGCCGGAGCCCACCTCAAAGCAGGGGATCTGCCAGCTGACGTACTATTCCGTCAGCTGGCAGAAAGGGGTTAATGGTTATTTATAGTTCAATGAAGATATATTTGTATTTTTTACTATTTGGCCTCATGTGAAGATTTTCTTCGGTATTTCTTATTTTTGTATCCGGAAAAGCTGGATGATGCCCAATATTCTATTACAACAGTCACCGAGCTTTGCTGGTCACATAAAGGTCACATAATTTGACTAGCAACAAGGAAAAATGGGTGACAGCTGCTGTAATGTTGATAATAATTGTTACCACCCATCTTTCCTACAAAATGTTTTGATTAGATAGCAGATTACCAAATTCAGATTATTTAAAAGGGGTTCTCTTCTTATTTTACAGTAACAATACCACCCCTGTCCGTAGAGACATAGCTATGGGGGGTCTAGAAGCTCCTCTGCCACATAACATAACACGAAAATTATAAATGGCATGTGGTACGTGTGGGTCCTTGCTACACAATTTGCATTGGGGCCCAGAAGTTTTAAAGGGGTTGATTGCTACTGGATAACGGCCCGAGTCCTGCAAGTCCCTTAAGTAAAATAAGAACAGCTTATACTCACCATTTTCACCAATGTTTCTGAGCACTCACATGACATTGTTATATCACGGGAGTGCCACAACAATCAACGACCACTGACTGGCTGCAGCAGTAACATCGCATAGCAATATCGCATGAGTGCTCGGAGACCCAGTATTGAAGTTGAGTATCAACCTTTCTCAGGGGACTCAATCTACTCAGGCATTTGGGGAGGGCTCATCCAGGTAGCAGACAACCCCTCAAAGTTCTTACATCTATTTCCAAAATGCTATACATGTCCCTGAGGATGAATATAAATAAATCTAAATCTAAATAAATAAATAAATATAAATAAATTACCTTCCAGAATGGATGGAGAGATTCTGACCTATGTAGCGCATAAGCTGGTTAGGTCCATGGTCCCATTTGCACTGGTTGGCCCATGACTCTGCAGATTTGGCGAGTCGTTCATCCCACACCTTCAGAAAGCAAAGAAATCAGGAAACACATTCAATCACAGACAATATACATGACTGAGATAACGGATCGTCTTTTATATGAGAGCCGGCGTGGTGATCAGATGACAGCCACTCATCAGCCTTCTGGACCACTGTATTCCCCTGCTTAGCACATTGTCTATGTAAGTATTGGATGTCTCTATTCCATGAATTAGCGGCTCTCCACTCCAGCTCACAGGTGGTGACCCCAATTGGGGTTCTCCCTTTATGGTGTCTAAATAGGTCATGTAAACAGTAATTATTAGGGTCAACTCTCACGTCTGTTCTAGATTATTGAGGCTTAGCATGTCATTATTCTGGAATCAATCCATCATTGCTCTAGAACACAAACGTCAGGGTTTACATGGTGCAGTACATTTTTTGCTACAGTTTCCTAGAAATGCTGCAGTTTTGTCATTATTTTGTAACATTGATGTGGCTGTAATGTGTGAATCCAGTAGAATAACCTCAAGTGTCAGCATATAACATTTCCTAGCACTTCAAAGATTAGTGTCATTGTTCTAGAACTCCAAGTTGAGGTGTAACTTGTGGACCATGCCAGTTTCTTACACACATAGTCCAAATATCCATAGGCCTCATTCACCTGTTCTGCACAATGTAGTTGCAAAAACAGTATATCCCACCGCACGTAGGTTTTTATCATGTGGGCCCACTCTTTTCTGTATCTGTGTCTTTAGGAAACAGATACAGGTGAATATAATGGTGAAGCGGGAAGCTCCGCTATTCATGGGGGTATTTTTTATTTGCCACTGGGTTGGAGTGGGGATGGACCATACTGGGGATGAATGAAGGGGGTACTATAGGGTATCATGTGTGGGCATCATACTGTGTGTGGGAAGACTGCGGGGGCATTATATTGTGTGAGGTCATCATTGTGTAGGAGAGCACTATGGTGGCATCACACCATGCAGGAGAAGCACTGAGAAGCGGGGACTGTGGGGAATCATTCTGTAGGGTGTCACTTTGGGGTTTCATAATGTATAATGGAAGCACTGTGAGGCATCATGCTGTGGAAGTATGATCATGTGTGGGGGCAATTTTGAGGCATCATGATGTGATGGCATCATGTTTTCAGGCACATGTGTGGGGGATATATTGTAGAGGCTGTGTGGTAAAGTCACTGTGAAGACGTCAAACAGTCTAGAGGGGCATTATGCCCTCACACCTAAGATGTGAGAACACTAAGGGACTTTACTAGAGGAATTATTTCTATGGCTTCGTTAGATGTGTGGTGACGTGTGTCCCTTTTTCCGGACTTTCAGAGTTGGGAGTTATGTGGGAGCCTATTGGAGATGTACATAACTGTATGGCTATATAGCGGAGCGGCACATGTCAGAGTCTTTCATCAGTAATCCTCACAATCTCTGATGGAAGGCTCAAATTCAATATGGGCATGGATTACAACTGATAATGTAAGGGACTATGCTCATGTTGCAGATTTGTCTTTTTTCTGTGAAGATTTGTCACAAAACATGAAGGGTTTCCTGATGCCAGCAAAGTGAATGCGAATCTTGACGTCTGACGCACGTGTCGCTTATTTGTGACTTGCAGGTTTAGTGCAGGTTTAAATCTGCAGCATGTCAATTCTTTCAGCGTTTTTGCTGCAGATTTCACTCATACTAATGAATGGGGAAAAATCTGTGCCTATTTTACGGAGTGTTTTTCCTGCCATGAGATGCAGAAATTTCTGCACCAAATACTTAACATGTTCACATGCCCTTACAGTGATCCCCACAGCTGCGGTGAGATATTATGTACTCACGCTGACCCCTAGATGTCACCATAATACCATGCAGGAAACCAAGTGTCACACTGTTATCGGTGCTACCAAAAATTGTTCATCTCCATGGACCAACCCTAAATCTATTCCATAAATATTACAGTATTAGAATTTTTTGATTGCAAAATTCAAAACAATGAAACCCTGTTGCCAATGTTCGTGTACCCCATATGCTTTATTACCTTTGTACCTTAGGACTTGACTGAATGCAATACTCAACATGCTTTGACTTCTTACTGTGTTAAAAAGTGCTTGTGGTTTACCAAAAACAGTGCCAACCTTATAATTGGAAAGAGTCAGGTATTGCACTTAAAGAGAACCTGTCAGCACAATTTTGTAATGCAAGAAAAAGACATGTCTGTAATGGCGCTGTAATACTGATTACTCTGATACCTTTGGTGAAGAAATCGGCTTTGTGGTTCTTCTTTAATCACCATTTGAAGTTTTCTGCTAATTAGATTTCGGTGCATGGGGCCGGACTGTACACTGGGTTTTCTGTCTGTGATTCCCCGGCCCTTTTGCCTGCCTCAGGTCTGTGAACCCCGGCCCTTTTGCCTGCCACTGGTCTGTGACTGTCAGGACACTGCTGAGATGTCATAATGTATAACGTGGCACAGCTGTGATGGTGCTCAAAAGAAGGTTTCCACACCAGAATATTGATAAAGTAAATTTTGGCACTCAACTTGTAGAATAGATGAATGAATTTATTATTATTAGCAGTCACTGGTACCAGTGACTACTAATAATAATAAGTTCATCTATTCTACAAGTTGAGTGCCAAAATTTACTTTATCAATATTGCTGAGATGTCAAACTTAGGAGGCAAGTGATTCACAGACAGGTGGAGCTGTTAGGGATCACAGATCGGAGGCAGGCGGATGTGCTGGGGAATCACAGAAGACCCCATATACAGTCCTGCCCCTGTGCACTGAGATCTAATTAGCAGAAAACTTAAAATGGTGAATAAAGATGAACCACAAAGCCGATTTCATCACCAAAGGTATCAATGTAATCAGTGTAACAGCGCCACTACAGCCCTGTCTTTACTTTACATTCCAAAATCGTGCTGACGGGTTCTCTTTAAGGCCCAATTACGTGAACATGGATAAGATGCTCTAAAAGCCACAATCACTGAACAAGCAAAGCCTTTTTTCTTCCATCCTGGACAGGTGCTATCCTACAGGGCTATGTGAATGTCTATGGATCACCCCCACCCTTTCACCAAGTAGAGATTGGAGGTTTCAAGGTTTTTGGTTTCAGGTTGAAATACGGAGTAATGATCTCCCTTTTTAACAGCTATTGATTATCTTCAAAAATTTCAATATCTTTATATGCTGTCAGTGAATAGAAATATTTATGTCATTTCACACTCAGAGACTGATCTGACGCTGCACAATAAGGCTAGGGTCACATTGCGTTAATGTGACCGCGTTAAACGGACTACGTTACACCGCGGCATAACGCGGGTTAACGTAGTCCGTTAACGCCGCCATTGCCCCTAATGGTGAACGCGTCGCTAGCGTCCGCCCACATTGGGCGTGCGCTAGCGATGTCGCGTCATTTGAGTGACGGACCTCGGACGCTGCTTGCAGCGTCCGCGGCGCGCCCGAGGTCCGTTCCTCGCTAGTGCAGATCAGGGATCTGCGCTAGCGGGGACGCCGAACGCGGACCCTTGAGAAGCATTGCGTTAGCGCAATCCTCTAGCGCTATGCGCTTAACGGATTGCCCTAACGCAATGTGACCCTAGCCTAAGTATTTCCACTCACTGACAGCAATTAGAGATCCTGAAAATGACGAAGACTCAAGCCATTTAGTAAAGTAGCTTCTTATAATAAATACGTTTTTTACATACAACTGGAAAATCACATTAGTGTTAAGACAGGTTTTAGCTGGAATTTTATCAGGATCAATCATTTCAGGGCATCTCATAAAACACTGCAATTAATGCTTGTATACAGTATATACTGTTACTCCTAAGCGACAGTCAAGTATTCATTGCTCAGATACATTCTATGGTATTATAATGAATATTGTGTGCTGCCATCAAGTGGTCAGATGCAGAACTATAGATGTTGTATAGACAGCAAGTATATTTAAAGAGAATCTGTCAGCAGGTATTTGCTATATAATCCGAAGACAGCATACAGTAGGGGTTAAAACACAGATTTTTGCAATAGCTGTCTTATCAAGCTCTGTGATTTTGTTTGCTTTCAATGATTGTTGTAGCACCAGGAGCTTATCATTGCTGGGACACAGCATGCTAGCCTGACACGCCCCCTCCTGTAATAGGCATCTCACTGTCTATTGACATTGTATACATAGAGCCTGGTGTGGGCGGGGTTAGCTTTCTCAGCTCTGCTTCACGCTAAATCTAAAACCTCTGATTGTGTCAGAACTGCTGCGCCCTGTGATCTAACTGATACATCGCAGGATTCAGCTTCTTTGCCTTCATCAGTCTGCTGTCAGATGAAGTAACAAATACCTCCTGACAGATTCCTTTAAAGGGGGTTATCGAGAATTAGAAAAAAAGGGTCTGCTTTTTTAATTACAGATTAGCAGAGTACTACCATATCTATCTAACCCACTTCTACTACATCTGTACATGTTTTGAATCCTATCCACAACTTACCATGTATTCCATATTAGCAGCTGGGGGGAAGACTTTGGAGCGAACCTTGTTATGATAGTCCAACAAGGCGCTCATGTCTCTGGGAGATATGTAACGTTTCCTCCTGTTTCTAGGAATCCCAATGCCAAACATGAGGTCCGTGTCAGAGCTATTGGAAGGATGCAGCAGTTCAGTAGCACTGGCCAGCACAAAGGAGCTGGAGAGCTGTAAAATCCACAGGAGCAAGCCAGGGAGGAAAGGATGGATGTGTATCAATGTCATGTCTGTGCTCTGGAGGATGCCGCAGCTACTGATCACTCTTCACTCCTCTCTTCCCAAGACCTTTTCCTGGAAATCAGAAATGTTTTACTCCTCTAAGTTAATCTTGGTGACTGTATAATTATACTGTACTTTATAACTTGTTTTTTGTAGTGAAGCTGTAAAACTACATGCGGCAACCCTCGCCAAATTTCCTGGAAAAAGGGGAGACCGCCTAGACTCCAGGAAAAATTGGCAAATCTCCCAGGTACACGCAAAATTCCCCCAAATCTGACCCTAATAATGAACTGTCCTCCCAGAAGGGCTTGCTATAAAGTTGGCAAATATGATTTACATGCCCCCCACAATTATAAGACTAGTGTCTACTTGTGTCACAAAGGGGTCTCCAAAATCAACTGCAACCTTAGCACCTACTACAGCTAAACTACTGTCTACATAGCAGGTATCTGGTTTGCCTATGATAAACACACATACCGGTAAATGATCTACAATAGTCTATATTTATTAATACTAGCATATTTTTTGCTCACATGTCCAAAGATTGCTGTATGCCACTGCTACTTAATAAATACAATGCAAGTGAATCTGGTCGCATTGCATCCCGCAAGGGACACCACCTTGATTGTGACAAGCAAGTCGCAAAAAATCCAAATGGATCTGACTATTTGCAACTTTCTTTCACGGATCCAGTCATTTGTGGGTACTACTCAGTTGTATGTAGCAGCAGCATACAGAAATCTTTGACAACGGGAGCAGTGTCATGGCCAATGTCACCATGTAGCCCCGGACTAAGGCCCCATTCAGATTCTGCGATTTTTTAAGTGCACAAAAAATTCCATTTGCGTTTTGTGATTCATCAGTGTTTGGTCAGTTCCGGTCATTTCTCCATGTAGGTTTTTGAGGACATGGAAAATGCGCAGTACCATAGGATATAACATGTATGTGATCTTGGAGGAAATCATGGATAGAACACGTACATGATTCACAGATGTCTGAATAAGACCTAACGGAGATAATTGGTGTGATTTGCATCAATTTATTATAATGTTCATGTCTTTTAATAACTTTTTGCCACCAGTCAAGAAATGAAGTCTATACCAAGATGGAACCAAAATTTGTACCATTTTTGTCCTATAAGGGGGCAGTCACATGCTAAATGGCCAAAATTATGTCCACCCGCAGTGAGCCATTGGCAGCACAAATTTGGCTTGAAAGTGTGCTGCCATTGGACACCCAGGGATAGGTGATCACTTGCCATGTTGGAAAGAACACTTTAATATTAGTACATGACATAGATGAAGTATTCTTAGTAATAAAAAAAAGTTATACAAAATGTCTTATAAAATAGAATAGTTTATTTGTATCATTATTTTGTATTGTATTGAATCATTTATGAATCATTTGTGCAATTGTAATAATGTAATTAATAATATGAAATTGTATCCTGTAATAATACTATAAATTAGATAACATTATTATTATAACAATTATTATCCATGCTCACGATTATTTAACACAGACGATGCAAGAAAAGTGAAAAGTAAGATTCAAAATCACCATTTTTGTTAATAAGCTGTATCATTTAATTCCGTCATAAAATAAAAAAATAAAATAAAGTGAAAACAAATACAATGCTTTAAGCACAACAGAAATAAATAAAAGGATTCAATTAATGTGATAAAATAACAATTAAGTACCATGTTCATTATATATATATAAATATATATATATATATATATATATATATATATATATACACATGAATAAATAGATTAAATATCAAAGACATTTTTAAAATGCTCATTGCTAAAAAGAATCAGATTGACAGCAAAAGAATTATTATATTACAGACTAATATATATTATATGAGTATAATCAGTATCAATAAGTGTAATCAATACTTCACACTCGGTGTATATATATATATATATATATATATATATATATATATATATATATATAGTGCACATATAGGCTATATATATATTAGAGTATAAATATATTTATTTATACTGTATATGTAATATATATGCACATATATATAGCTGCAGACTGGTGCAGTATAGCAGAGACGTCTACATACCTGGATCAGTGGATCAGGAACAGCTAAGAAGTGTTAGGAGCAGCAGCAGTACTAGAGGATTGACCTCAGCAAGTATCCTGCTCATCCACTAGTAGCAGAAAGCTTTAACTGGGGCAAATCCTACAAGTCTTTGATGGCATCTGCAACTGAATCTGCATCTTAACTCTTCCCTCTGGGGAATGTCTTGGCGTTGGAGAGGAGATGGGGTGGGCGATTTAGTGCCTTCTCAGTGTTAGCAAACAGTGACACATATATATGCACACACACACTTCTGAGCTTCTGCTCCTGTCGAGACCCCAGTGTGTAGAGCGCAGACTGGGATTCATTAGAAATTCAGTAATATTCCACCAGAATGAAGTTAAATCCTTTGCTGTACAGCTTTCAACTTTTTTTTTATATATGACGATTGTATTTCCCCTTAAATGACCCTAACATCATTGTAAATAACCAAATATCCCCTAAATGGAAACAGAAGGCTTTGTAAATATGCGAGAGAAGCTTTGGCAGATCAGACAGTCCCAAGCTCAAAGTTTTACAAATTATTTAATGGAAAGGACATTAATATTTTTTTTCTGGGTGGATGGTCATCCTAGGAATTTTCTTAAAAAAAACAACAAAACCCAATATCGAACATTTTACTGGAAGTGCCTTGTCGTGTGTCCAGGCTGACAAATCACATCTACAGATAGCTAGAAAATGACAGTAGCTCATGAAGATTCCGAGATCCAAATTCACTAAATGTACGATGTCTCGACAATGGCCCTCAAGCCAGATGATCTACGGCATTTAGCTTAAAGACCTCAGGCTGTCTTGGCCGACGTCGGCAAAATGGTGAGATGCCTGGAATATGATGGATCGTTTAGATTATAAAAATAATAGATTGGTTTTGGAATCCTTGAATATTTCTGGACTAACTAAAACAGTATAGAAAAGTTTTTGGAATCAAGTATTTTGTAAGAAAATCCAACCTGATATGGTGCTCGTTGGATTCAACAGTAGCCAGTTTCATGACTGGGCAATGTCAGAGTCTTTTTTGACTCTTGGAAGAAATCATCCATCTGGCCCATATTTCTGCCAGTCTATACACTCATATTTCATTTTCCTTCTAACTGCTAAATTATTTAATTTCCCTTAAGAATGTATTACATTTGGGGCTTAGAAAGTTGTGGTTCTAAAAATGATCATCAATTGGAGCAACATTCTCCTTCCATGGTTACCATATTTATATTAGACTAGAGAAGTGTTTTCCAATTTTCATAATTCTTGTTTCCCAAGTGGTGTTGTGGATTTTTAGCTTTCAGCGGAATTATCTGCACTCAGACATTGGTGAAGAATTAACTGTTTTACTTAAGCCATACATGGTCCGTTATCTGCATCATCATCATAACATAGATGATTACTGGACGAGAACACACAAACTGGAGAAGTTATACAATACAGACTAAAGGTGAACTACATGCACATAAACAAACTATAACAATTAAAGCAACACTCCAGGTTTTTTTTTATTGCAGCGCTGGAGTGGTGTCATTGATGAAAGTTCCTTGCCCCTAGTACTATACTCACCAGAAGACGTCACGTCTTCATCTGTTATCGGCGCTGCTAAGGTTGTCTTCTGCAGATTGTGACCTGCTGGATCTCTCCAGTGCTTGCTGGATGAGCCCGAAGTCACAACTCCATGGAAGTTTATGAGACTCAGAAAGAGACCAGAAAGAGGATCTCATAGACAGAGAGTGCTCTGTTGCTGAGGCCACCAGCAATTAGCTTGTTTCTATGGAGAAAACTGTCAGTGGGGTTAGCCCAAACGAGCTAGCCCACAACTTATGCATTATCCACAAGATTGGTGATCAGATACTAATTAAGGGGCTGATCTGACTGCTGGGACCCTCACCGATGCTGAGTATGGGACGCTAAATGATTGAAAGGTCTTGTTTGTGGTACTGGGTGTAGTCAACCATCTCTGTCAGACCCATAGACAATGAATGCTCAATCATTGCTCCATTCAAAGTGCACCCGCAGATCAGCAACATATTACCTATCCTGTTGTGAATTCCGTTCTCGGGCTCCCTCCTGTGGTCATGAGTGGTACTGTGTGAGTTTGTTCTTGGGCTCCCTCTGGTGGCCTTTAGCAATATGGTTGGGCTCAGCTGCTTCATTTCCTTCTATGCTGGGCCTATTTAACTCACCTGGACCTTCATTTGTTGCCTGCTGTCGGTGTATTCAGTCCTGATTCTGAGCTCTCCTGAATATTCCTTGTGACCAGTCTCCTGCTGGAGAAGCTAAGTTTGCTTGTTCATTTTGCTCATTATTTCCTTGAAAACGTTTCTCAGTATATGATGAGTTTAGTCCAGCTTGCTTTTATGTGATTTTTTGCTTGCTGGTTAGTTCTGGGGTGCAGAGTGCGCCCCTCACATCGTGAGTCGGTGTGGGGGTTCTTGTATTCTCTGCGTGGTTTACTTTTGATAGTTTTTGTACTGACCGCACAGATTACTATCTATTTTCTGTCTATCTAGTGTTAGCGGGCCTCATTTGCTAAACCTGTTTCATTTCTACGTTTGTATTTTCCCCTTAACTCACCGTTATTATTTGTGGGGGGGCTGTCTATAACTTTGGGGTTATTTCTCTGAGGCAAGTGAGGTCTTTGCTTTCTCTCTAGGGGCAGTCAGTTTCTCAGGCTGTGAAGAGGCGTCTAGGTTTTTAGGTAACGCTCCACGGCTGCCTTTAGTGTGTTGGATAGGATCAGGATTGCGGTCAGTATAGCTTCCACATCCCCAGAACTTGTCCTAACATTCTGGTTATATGTATCAGGTCAGTTTTGAGATCCTACCACCGGATCATAACACTATCTTGTGCAAAGGTGATAGGTTCTTGTGATGAGAGAGTGCCTTTAATTTCTCTGCAGCTCCACCAAAGAGTAAGCTTTACAAAATTCTCATGAAAATTAATAGACTGTCCACGTAACAGCATGGATCTCCAGAATTCTTTCTTCTTTGTGTTCAGGGCCGCTATCAAGGCATTACTGTCTTACTGGCTTATGGAGCACAGTGAGAAGGGGAGCCTGGGGGCCTGCAGGAGCCACTTCCTGCACTGCAATAGGAGTCGCCAGCCAATCAGAGGCCAGCAGGTTACGTCAACTGGCATATGATGTCACTGTCATGCGCCGGCCTGTCCACGCCTCAATGGTTGAGGAAGAGGATGCTGCTGGACCCCGGCCAGGTAAGAGGAAATTTTAATTTTTTTTAAAACTGAAATAAACAATATCGGGAGACATATTGGGGGGGCAGGAAGAGATGACATATATGGGGCAGGATTAGCGGACATATTTGGGGCAGGGTGAGAGGACATATATGGGGCAGGATGAGAGGACATACAGTACAGACCAAAAGTTTGGACACACCTTCTCATTTAAAGATTTTTCTGTATTTTTCTGTATTTTCATGACTATGAAAATTGTACATTCTCAAATTTGGACTCATCAGACCAAAGCACAGATTTCCACTAGTCTAATATCCATTCCTTGTGTTCTTTAGCCCAAACAAGTCTCTTCTGCTTGTTGCCTGTCCTTAGCAGTGGTTTCCTAGCAGCTATTTTACCATGAAGGCCTGCTGCACAAAGTCTCCTCTTAACAGTTGTTGTAGAGATGTGTCTGCTGCTAGAACTCTGTGTGGCATTGACCTGGTCTCTAATCTGAGCTGCTGTTAACCTGCGATTTCTGAGGCTGGTGACTCGGATAAACTTATCCTCAGAAGCAGAGGTGACTCTTGGTCTTCCTTTCCTTTGGCGGTCCTCATGCGAGCCAGTTTCTTCGTAGCGCTTGATGGTTTTTGTCACTGCACTTGGGGAGACTTTCAAAGCTTTCCCAATTTTTCGGACTGACTGACCTTCATTTCTCAAAGTAATGATGGCCACTCGTTTTTCTTAGCTACTTTTTTCTTGCCATAATACAAATTCTAACAGTCTATTCAGTAGGACTATCAACTGTGTATCCACCAGACTTCTGCTCAACACAACTGATGGTCCCAACCCCATTTATAAGGCAAGAAATCCCACTTATTAAACCTGACAGGGCACACCTGTGAAGTGAAAACCATTCCCGGTGACTACCTCTTGGAGCTCATCAAGAGAATGCCAAGAATGTGCAAAGCAGTCATCAAAGCAAAAGGTGGCTACTTTGAAGAACCTAGAACATAAGACATAATTTCAGTTGTTTCACACTTTTTTGTTAAGTATATAATTCCACATGTGTTAATTCATAGTTTTGATGCCTTCAGTGTGAATGTACAATTTTCATAGTCATGAAAATGCAGAAAAATCTTTAAATGAGAAGGTGTGTCCAAACTTTTGGTCTGTACTGTATGTGAGGGCAGGATGAAAGGACATATGAGGGGCAGGATGAGAGGATACATATATGGGGCAGGATGAGAAGACATATGTGAGGGCACGATGAGAGGACATAAATGGGGGCAGGATGAGAGGACATATGGGGGCAGGATGAAAGGACATATGGAGGGGCAGGAAAAGAGGACATATATGGGGTAGGATGAGAGGACATATGTGTCACGCACAGTGTAGAACAGACTAAGTGCAACACAAAGGGATAAGGGAAAGGGGGTCCAACACTAAGGAAGCGAGGAGTGGAGACCCCTAGGCAGATCACCCTGTCTACCCTAAGAGACCCTAAATAGGTTCTGCACCTATCGCTGAGCAGAATACCTAGTCCCTGTCACATCCTAGGGGTAAGCCCTGCTTAGGGAAGGAAGGGGTAGATGCTGGTCGAACCCCACTAACACTGAAGAAAGCTAGGATACTCAAAACAAGGGGAACAATTAGCTTGAGTAGACTCAGAGAGAAACACCATCGTGCTTCAAAGAGGATGATAGCCAACTGCTGCAGCTCAAAGCCTCGACAGGAAAGTGCAAATAGAAAATAACGCCCGCAACTCCCAACAGGAAGTTGGGAGTTATAAACACCCAGATCCAGGTGACACCATTAAGGCCGGGGGAGGTGGCCACTAGCCTGCAAGACCAACTGCTGAGACCTTCTGCAGCCAGATGCAGTGTGACTGCCTGCAGCCTGTGACATAACCGTGACAGTACCCACCTTCTATGAGTGGCCTCTGGATACTCAGGACCAGGCTTTTCGGGATAAGAGGTGTGAAATGAATGAACCAGCCTGGGAGCATTCACCTCTGATGCCAAGAACCACATCCTTTCCTCTGGAATATAACCCTTCCAGTGCACCAAGTATTGTAGGGAACAACGTTGGAGGCGAGAATCTACAATCCTCAAAATCTGAAACTCCAGATTTCCATCAACCATTATTGGGTGCAGCAGTAGGGGTGAGGGCTCAAGAGGTTCCACATATTTCTTGAGTTACGACCTGTGGAAGACATTGTTGAGTTTAAGAGCCTGAGGTAGCTTAAGACAAAACGCTGCTGGATTAATGATGGCGGTTATTTTATAGGAACCAATGAATCTAGGTCCCAACTTCCAGGAAGGAACCCTTAACCTAATATTCCTGGTCAACAACCACACAAAGTCATTCACATTCAGGTCTGGCTCACGTTTTCTTTCAGCCATACGTTTGTACCTGTTATGATGACCTGGTGGTTAGGAGCACTAGGAATGACCTGATGAGCAAACTAGTAATACAGGATGAGCTCTGGGAAGTGGGAGCTCTGCTGACCGCAACCCCTAATCCTATCACAACAACTAGAAATAGCCGTGGAGCGTACCTGACTCTGCCTAGACGCCTCTTCACAGACTAAGAGCTAGCTACCCCAAAAGATAGAAAATAAGGCCTAACTTGCCTCAGAGAAATTCCCCAAAGAAATAGGCAGCCCCCCACACGTATTGACTGTGAGTTAAGATGGAAGTCACAAACACAGGAATTAAATAGGTTTCAGCAAAGGAGGCCAGACTTAACTAAACAGACTTGAGGATAGAAAAGGTATCTTTGCGGTCAGCATAAAAAACTACCAAAAAAACCACGCAGAGTGTGCAAAAGAGACCCCACACCGACTCACGGCGTGGAGGTGCCACTCTGCATCCCAGAGCTTCCAGCTAGCCAGGCAGAATCATGATAGCAAGCTGGACAAAAAACAGTGGTAAACAAATAAGCTAGCAGGGACTTAGCTTTTGCTGGAGTAGACAGGTCATCTGAAAGATCCAAGAGCAAACTGAACCAGTACTAGGACATTGACAGCTGGCATCAAGTAACGATCCAAGTGGAGTTAAATAGAGCAGCCAGCCTAGGACTAAACGAGGTCAGCTGAGGACAGAACCTCAGAACCAGCAGCTCCACTCACAGCCACCAGAGGGAGTCCATGGACAGAACTCGCCGAAGTACCATTCATAACCACCGGAGGGAGTTCGAGAACAGAATTCACAACATACCTGTCTCCCATAATCGTGAAATTACTCAGAACCCCCCGCCACACTCAGGAAAGTGACAAATTAGATTTCTGACGGTGATTAAAGATGGCAAATTCTGCCAGCGGTAAGCAGGATGCCCAATCCTCCTTTTCGGTAGGTCTCCAAGTTCTGGTTAATGCACTCGGTCTGTCCATTCGACTAGGGATGGAAGGACAGCTGCACCCACAGTCGAGAAAAGAAAACCCTCCAGAACTTGGAAGCAAATTGGGTCCCTTGATCTGACACCACATCGGAGGGAACCCTGTGAAGCTTCAAAATCTCATTTACAAACACCTGAGCCGGAGTCTTGGCATTTGGAAGTGCCGGTAATGTGAGGAAAAGGACTATTTTACTGAACCTGTCTGCAACCACCAAAACCACAGTCTTGGCCGCAGATACCGGTAGGTCAGTAATAAAATCCATGGACAAGAGTGTCCATGGTCTGCTGGTAATAGGTAGCGGAAGAAGAATAACAGACGGATGGGTATGTGATACCTTAGAACGTGCACAGACACTACAAGCAGGTACCTGTTCAACCACATCCCGATGCAATCACGGCCACCAAAAACAACGAGAGATGAGGTCCGCAGTTGCCTTACAACCTGAATGACCAGCAAGCACAGAGTTGTGATGTTACCTTATTACTTTGGGGTGCTGATTTGGTGGTACAAAAAATCTTCCTGGAGGGCAGGAGGCAAGGGACATCCCCCTGGGTCTCCAACACATAACCCTATAGCTCAGGGTACAATGCCAAAATAACTACCCCCTTCTGCAAAATCGGGGCAGGGTTCTCATGGTCACCATCACCAAGGAAGTTCCTGGACAAAGCATCAGCCTTGACATTATTTGACCCCAGGACGGAAAGTGACCACAAAATTGAACCTAGTAAAAAAATAGGGACCATCTAGCCTGCCTATGGTTGAGATGTTTAGCTGATTGGAGATATGACAAGTTCTTATGGTCAGTGATAACACTAATAGGATGGACAGCCCCATCCAACCAATGTTGCCATTCTTCAAACTCCATTACCAAAAGTTTGCTATTACTCACATCATAATTTCTCTCACCTGAAGAAATTTTTTCTGAAAAGAAGGCACATGGACGCCATTTACCGGGGACAGGCCCTGAGACAACACGGCCCCAACCCCCACCTCCGATGCATCAACCTCCACAACAAAGGGTCGGAAAACATTGGGTTGACTGAGTATTGGAGCCGCTGTGAAACAGTTCTTTAGGGAGGAAAAAGCACGCAGGGCAGCATCCTATCATTTCAAAAAGTCAGACCCCTTCCTTGTCATGTCAGTTAGGGGTTTCACAATTACTGAATAATTCCAGATAAATTTCCAGTAAAAATTAGTAAAGCCCAGGAAATGCTGTAGGGCCTTCAGGTTCTCGGGATGGTCCCAATCAAGGACAATACGGATCTTCTCCGGATCCATCCAAAAACACCGAAGATGACAACAGGTATCACAAAAAATGCACCTCCTGGACGACGAAAACACATTTTTTCAGTTTGGCATACAAATTGTTATCTCTAAGGCTATGTGCACACGTTCAGGAATGTCTGCAGAATTTTTCTGAACAAAACCGGACTTTTTCTGCAGGAAATCCGCTCGTGTTTTTATCACTTTTTTTGCGTATTTTTCGCGTTATTTTCCGGAGCTTCCCAATGCAATAATATAGCGGCAAAAGCGTGAAAAATCTGCAAAATTAATGAACATGCTGCGTTTTTTACTGCAATGCATTTTTTTCGTGGAAAAAACGTAGCATGTGCACAAAAATTGCGGAATGCATTACAATGATGGGATGCTTAATGTAAGCTTTTTTTAGTGTTTTTTCCTCGGAAAACGGCCAAAAAAACACGAAAAATCCTGAACGTGTGCACATAGCCTTAATATTTGCAACACCTGTGTAACATGCCCTGATATGTCTCCAAACCAGGTGAGTAAACGAAAATATCATCTAGATATACCACCACAAACCTACCCACCAAATGATGGAAAATATCGTTAATGAAATGCTGGAATGCCGCAGGTGCATTGGTCAGACTGAAAGGCATGACCAGACTCTCCAAATGACCCTCAGGGGTATTGAATGCTGTTTTCCATTCATCCCCTTCTCTGATTCTAACCAGGTTGTAGGCCCCCTTTAAATCCAACTTGGAGAACACCTTAGCTCCAACGACCTGGCTGAACAGACCCGGAATCAGAGGACGAGGGTATGGTTCTCGGACAATAATTTAATTCCCAGAAATCTAAACAGGGACATAGCCCGACATTTTTTTCTTCACAAAGAAGAACCCTGTCACCAAATGCGAAGATGAGGGTCGGATATCTTACTTCTCAAGACTTTCCGCAATGAAATCCTTAACCCCTTCCTGACATCCGACGTACTATCCCGTCGAGGTGGGGTGGGCCCCCATGACCGCCGACGGGATAGTACGTCATAGCCGATCGGCCGCGCTCACGGGGGGAGCGCGGCCGATCGCGGCCGGGTGTCGGCTGCATATCGCAGCTGACATCCGGCACTATGTGCCAGGAGCGGTCACGGACCGCTCCCGGCACATTAACCCCCGGCACACCGCGATCAAACATGATCGCGATGTGCCGGCGGTGCAGGGAAGCATCGCGCAGGGAGGGGGCTCCCTGCGGGCTTCCCTGAGCCCCCCGCAGCAACGCGATGTGATCGCGTTGCTGCGAGGGTCTTACCTCCCTCCCTGCCTGCTCCAGACCCGGATCCAAGATGGCCGCGGATCCGGGTCCTGCAGGGAGGGAGGTGGCTTCACAGAAGCCTGCTCATAGCAGGCACTGTGAAGCAGCCTGCACCTCTCGCAGATCGGTGATCTGTCAGAGTGCTATGCAAACTGGCAGATCACCGATCTGTATTGTCCCCCCCTGGGGCAAAGTAAAAAAGTAAAAAAAAAAATTTCCAAATGTGTAAAAAAAAATTAAAAAAAATATTCCAAAATAATGAAAAAAAAAAAAAAATATTATTCCCATAAATACATTTCTTTATCTAAATAAAAAAAAAAACAATAAAAGTACACATGTTTAGTATCGCCGCGTCCGTAACGACCCCACCTATAAAACTGCCCCACTAGTTAACCCCTTCAGTAAACACCGTAAGAAAAAAAAAAAAAAAACGAGGCAAAAAACAACGCTTTATTACCATACCGCCGAACAAAAAGTGGAATAACACGCGATCAAAAAGACATATATAAATAACCATGGTACCACTGAAAACGTCATCTTGTCCTGCAAAAAACAAGCCGCCACACAGCATCATCAGCAAAAAAATAAAAAAGTTATAGTCCTGAGAATAAAGCGATACCAAAATAATTATTTTTTCTATAAAATAGTTTTTATCGTATAAAAGCGCCAAAACATAAAAAAATGATATAAATGAGATATCGCTGTAATCGTACTGACCCGAAGAATAAAACTGCTTTATCAATTTTACCAAACGCGGAACGGTATAAACGCCTCTCCCAAAAGAAATTCAGGAATTGCTGGTTTTTGGTCATTCTGCCTCACAAAAATCGGAATAAAAAGCGATCAAAAACGGTCACGTGTCCGAAAATGTTACCAATAAAAACGTCAACTCGTCCCGCAAAAAACAAGACCTCACATGACTCTGTGGAGCAAAATGTGGAAAAATTATAGCTCTCAAAATGTGGAGACGCAAAAACTTTTTTGCTATAAAAAGCGTCGCTGGTTTCACACTTGCGTTTTTGTCTGCAGCGTTTTTTGCACAAAAAAACGCATGCGTTTTTTCCCTATATTTAACATTGAAAACGCATGCGTTTTTTTTGTACACGTTTGGTCGCGTTTTCAAACGCATGCGGTTTTTTTCTGCATGCGTTAATTTTCAGAAATACAACCTGCAGTATTTTCTTGCGTTTTTAAGCACATGCGTTTGTTTGCGTTAAAAACGCATGCATTTTTATCGAAAAAAAAACAGAAAACACACTGAAAAGCCACCCACCACCATCATTGTGATAAAGGGATCCAAACCCTAACCCTAACTCTACCCCTAACCTCACCCCTAACCGTTTAATTAACATTTTCTGACAGTCATAGTGCCACGTATTTCAGTGCCACGTATTTCAGTGCCACGTATTTCAGTGCCACGTATTTCAGTGCCACGTATTTCAGTGCCATGTATTTCAGTGCCATGTATTTCAGGGCAACGTATCACATATTTCAGTGCCACGTGTTTCAGTGCCACGTATTTCAGTGCCACGTATCACGTATTTCAGTGCCACATATTTTAGTACCACGTATTTCAGTTGCACGTGTTTCAGTGCCACGTATTTCAGTGCCACGTATTTCAGTGCCACGTATTTCAGTGCCACGTATTTCAGTGCCATGTATCACGTATTTCAGTGCCACGTGTTTCAGTGCCACGTATTTAAGTGCCACGTATCACATATTTCAGTGCCACGTATTTCAGTGCCACGTATTTCAGTGCCACGTATTTCAGTGCCACGTATTTAAGTGCCACGTATCACATATTTCAGTGCCACGTATTTCAGTGCCACGTATTTCAGTGCCACGTATTTCAGTGCCACGTATTTCAGTGCCACGTATCACGTATTTCAGTGCCACGTGTTTCAGTGCCACGTGTTTCAGTGCCACGTATTTAAGTGCCACGTATCACATATTTCAGTGCCACGTATTTAAGTGCCACGTATTTAAGTGCCACGTATTTAAGTGCCACGTATTTCAGTGCCACGTATTTCAGTGCCACGTATTTCAGTGCCACGAATTTCAGTGCCACGTATTTAAGTGCCACGTATTTCAGTGCCACGTATTTCAGTGCCACGTATTTCAGTGCCACGTATTTCAGTGCCACGTATTTCAGTGCCACGTTTTTCAGTGCCACGTATTTCAGTCACGTTTAGGGTTAGGGGTAGGGGTAGGGTTAGGGCTAGGGTTGGAGGTAAAGTTAGGGTTGGGGCTAAAGTTAGGGTTGGGGCTAAAGTTAAGGTTGGGGCTAAAGTTAGGGTTAGGGTTTGGATTACAAATTTTAACTTTGGATTAGGGTTGGGATTAGAATTATGGGTGTGTCAGGGCTAGGGGTGTGGTTAGGGTTACCGTTGGGATTAGGGTTAGGGGTGTGTTTGGGTTAGGGTTTCAGGTAGAATTGGGGAGTTTCCACTGTCCAGGCACATCAGGGGCTCTCCAAGCGCGACATGGCGTCCAATCTCAATTCCAGCCAATTCTGCGTTGAAAAAGTAAAACAGTGCTCCTTCCCTTCCGAGCTCTCCCGTGCGCCCAAAAAGGGGTTTACCCCAACATATGTGTTATCAGCGTACTCGGGATAAATTGAACAACAACTTCTGGGGTCCAAGCTCTCTTGTTATCCTTAGGAAAATAAAAATTTGGGGGGCTAAAAATCATTTTTGTGGGAAAAAAAAGATGTTTTATTTTCACGGCTCTGCGTTATAAACTGTAGTGAAACACTTGGGGGTTCAAAGTTCTCACAACACATCTAGATAAGTTCCTTGGGAGGTCTAGTTTCCAATATGGGGTCACTTGTGGGGGGTTTGTACTGTTTGGGTACATCAGGGGCTCTGCAAATGCAACGTGACGCCTGCAGACCAATCCATTTAAGTCTGCATTCCAAATGGCGCTCCTTCCCTTCCGAGCTCTGTCATGCACCCAAACAGTGGTTCCCCCCCACATATGGGGTATCAGCGTACTCAGGACAAATTGGACAACAACTTTTGGGGTCCAATTTATCCTGTTACCCTTGTGAAAATACAAAACTGGGGGCTAAAAAATCATTTTTGTGAAAAAAAAAAAGAATTTTTATTTTCACGGATTTGCGCTATAAACTTTAGTGAAACACTTGGGGGTTCAAAGTTCTCAAAACACATCTAGATAAGTTCCTTGGGAGGTCTAGTTTCCAATATGGGGTCACTTGTGGGGGGTTTGTACTGTTTGGGTACATCAGGGGCTCTGCAAATGCAACGTGACGGCTGCTGACCAATCCATTTAAGTCTGCATTCCAAATGGCGCTCCTTCCCTTCCGAGCTCTGTCATGCGCCCAAACAGTGGTTCCCCCCCACATATGGGGTATCAGCGTACTCAGGACAAATTGGAAAACAAATTTTGGGGTCCAATTTATTCTGTTACCCTTGTAAAAATACAAAGCTGGGGGCTAAAAAATCATTTTTGAGAAAAAAAAAAAAAATTATTTTCACGGCTCTGCGTTATAATCTGTAGTGAAACACTTGGGGGTTCAAAGCTCTCAAAACACATCTAGATAAGTTCCTTAGGGGGTCTACTTTCCAAAATGGTGTCACTTGTAGGGAGTTTCAATGTTTAGGCACATCAGGGGCTCTCCAAACGCAACATGGCGTCCCATCTCAATTCCAGTCAATTTTGCATTGAAAAGTCAAATGGCGCTCCTTCCCTTCCAAGCTCTGCCATGCGCCAAAACAATGGTTTACACCCACATATGGGGTATCAGCGTACTCAGGACAAATTGCACAACATTTTTTGGGGTCCAATTTCTTCTCTTACCCTTGGGAAAATAAAAAATTGGGGGCGAAAAGATCATTTGTGTGAAAAAATATGATTTTTTATTTTTACGGCTCTGCATTATAAACTTCTGTGAAGCACTTGGTAGGTCAAAGTGCTCACCACACATCTAGATAAGTTCCTTAGGGGGTCTACTTTCCAAAATGGTGTCACTTGTAGGGAGTTTCAATGTTTAGGCACATCAGGGGCTCTCCAAACGCAACATGGCGTCCCATCTCAATTCCAGTCAATTTTGCATTGAAAAGTCAAATGGCGCTCCTTCCCTTCCAAGCTCTGCCATGCGCCCAAACAATGGTTTACACCCACATATGGGGTATCAGCGTACTCAGGACAAATTGCACAACATTTTTTGCAGTCCAATTTCTTCTCTTACCCTTGGGAAAATAAAAAATTGGGGGCGAAAAGATCATTTTTGTGAAAAAATATGATTTTTTATTTTTACGGCTCTGCATTATAAACTTCTGTGAAGCACTTGGTGGGTCAAAGTGCTCACCACACATCTAGATAAGTTCCTTAGGGGGTCTACTTTCCAAAATGGTGTCACTTGTAGGGAGTTTCAATGTTTAGGCACATCAGGGGCTCTCCAAACGCAACATGGCGTCCCATCTCAATTCCAGTCAATTTTGCATTGAAAAGTCAAATGGCGCTCCTTCCCTTCCAAGCTCTGCCATGCGCCCAAACAATGGTTTACACCCACATATGGGGTATCAGCGTACTCAGGACAAATTGCACAACATTTTTTGGGGTCCAATTTCTTCTCTTACCCTTGGGAAAATAAAAAATTGGGGGCGAAAAGATCATTTTTGTGAAAAAATATGATTTTTTATTTTTACGGCTCTGCATTATAAACTTCTGTGAAGCACTTGGTGGGTCAAAGTGCTCACCACACATCTAGATAAGTTCCTTAGGGGGTCTACTTTCCAAAATGGTGTCACTTGTAGGGAGTTTCAATGTTTAGGCACATCAGGGGCTCTCCAAACGCAACATGGCATCCCATCTCAATTCCAGTCAATTTTGCATTGAAAAGTCAAATGGCGCTCCTTCCCTTCCAAGCTCTGCCATGCGCCCAAACAATGGTTTACCCCCACATATGGGGTATCAGCGTACTCAGGACAAATTATACAACAACTTTGGGGGTCCATTTTCTCCTGTTACCCTTGGTAAAATAAAACAAATTGGAGCTGAAATAAATTTTGTGTGAAAAAAAGTTAAATGTTCATTTTTATTTAAACATTCCAAAAATTCCTGTGAAACACCTGAAGGGTTAATAAACTTCTTGAATGTGGTTTTGAGCACCTTGAGGGGTGCAGTTTTTAGAATGGTGTCACACTTGAGTATTTTCTATCATATAGACCCCTCAAAATGACTTCAAATGAGATGTGGTCCCTAAAAAAAAATGGTGTTGTAAAAATGAGAAATTGCTGGTCAACTTTTAACCCTTATAACTCCGTCACAAAAAAAAATTTTGGTTCCAAAATTGTACTGATGTAAAGTAGACATGTGGGAAATGTTACTTATTAAGTATTTTGCGTGACATATGTCTGTGATTTAAGGGCATAAAAATTCAAAGTTGGAAAATTGCAAAATTTTCATAATTTTCGCCAAATTTCCATTTTTTTCACAAATAAACGCAAGTTATATCGAATAAATTTTACCACTAACATGAAGTACAATATGTCACGAGAAAACAATGTCAGAATCGCCAAGATCCGTCAAAGCGTTCCAGAGTTATAGCCTCATAAAGGGACAGTGGTCAGAATTGTAAAAATTGGCCCGGTCATTAACGTGCAAACCACCCTTGGGGGTGAAGGGGTTAAGCAGTTTTCCTGGCAGTAATCCCCCCACTCAATGCCCTCCCTGGTTTGCCAATCCACCAACGGATTATTTTTCACCAACCAGGGAAGACCAAATATAATTGGAGTGGGACGACTGTCCAGGACATGGCAAGGAATTATTTCACAATCAGCCGACCCCACCCTCAGTCTTAGGCCGGAGTCACACTACAGCGAGATACGGCCGAGTCTCGCAGGTTAAAACCAAGCTCTGGCACCGGCACTCCGGAGCGGAGCGTGCGGCTAAATGTATTGCTGTGCGGCCGCACGCTCCGCTCTGGAGTGCCGGTGCCAGAGCTTGGTTTTAACCTGTGAGACTCGGCGGCAGCTCGCTGTGTGTGATCCCGGCCTTACATTGACAATGTGAGTGAAAGCTTTCTGTGCAAGTGGCGCTGAGTCAATGGTGAAGAAGGAAATTGGCTTAGCTAAAGCACAACAAACCAGCCCGTGAGTTCTGGCAAACTTAGCATCAACCATGCTGACTCTAGCTCCACTGTCAACAAACACAGAAATTTCCTTGGCTTTGCTCTCCAGCACCACCTCTGCTGACAGGACAAACCCGGAACTGCTGGTTGATGAAAAATGCACCCCTTCCTCATTTAACTCCAGACTACCAAGGGTTAAACGAGTCTCCCTTTGTTTAAGCATCAAAGGACAGACCCCAATAAAATGTCCCTTTTTTCCACAAACCATTCCCCCCCTCTTTTTTGCGAACCTCTTGTGAAATGTTCAATTCAGAGGCACCCTATAACTGCATGGGCCCCTCCACGCACCCCAGTGCAGGTTTACTGCTAGACTGCTCCTTTGGCAAAGGGGCAATACTCTGAAAAAGAAGCTGCGGAGAAGGTGGTCTTACCCACCTATTCCAGAGGCGTTTATGCACACGAATAGCCAAAGACATAGTGGCTTCCAAGGACTCTAGGGTTTTGTACACTGCTAAAGCATTATTCAACCTTTCAGTGATACCCTAAAAGGAATTGGCTTCTGAGAGCTGGGTTATTCCATTTAGTATCAGTGTACTACCCGCGGAACTCAGAGCTATAAGTCTCCGCTGAACAACTCCCTTGCTGATTGCGACGCAGCCTGGATTCAGCCAAGGAAACATGGTCAGGGTCATCATAGATGAGGGCAAGAGCTCTGAAAACCTCCACCCACTGGAGACACATAGAATCCGGTGGAAGAGAAAAAGCTCAGGACTGCAGTTCCCCTTGCAACAGTGAAATAACAATTCCTACCCGTTGCTCCTCATCTCCAGAGGAGTAAGGACAAAGTTTAAAGTACAATTTGCGTGCTTCTTTAAACACAAAAAACTTGTCCCTACCCCCAGAAAACCTGTCCGGGAGGGCAATTTTGGGTTGAAGCTGGACACGCCTACCTGCAGAGTTCCCCTCAATAGGAGCCTGCCCGATGCTGTTGCTGCTGAACCTCAGAACAAAGGTCGGTCACATCCAATGACAACCTCTGTAGCTGCTCTGCCAGCACAGCCCACGTGTCAAAAACGTTTTCTTTTTTTTCTTTTGCAAATGTAAACGGTGGGTGTTAAAGTCACGCACAGTGCAACACAAAGGGATAAGGGGAAGAGGTGCCCAACACTAGGGAAGCGGGGAATGGAGACCCCTAGGCAGGTCTAACATCACCCTGTCTGTCCTAAGAGACCCTAAATAGGTTCCTTGCCTATCACAGAGCAAAATACCTAGTTCCTGTAAGGCTTCTTTCACACTTCCGTTGTTAGGCTACCGTCAGAAAGCATCGTTGTGACGTATTGACGGATCTCTTAAAAATAGTGAAAAACGGATAAAACGCATCCTGTGTCCTGACGGATGCGTCGAACTAGGCGCTGCCTGAATTTCATTGAGAGAGAGAGACTAGAAAATCCTTCCAGGCATGCTCAGAATAGAAAAATGGGATACGTCGCTGGATTCCAGTTTTTGACGGTCAGCGACGGATCCTGTGTCCATAGGCTTCCATTATAGCCAATGACGGACAGCGCAGGACCCGTCGCTGGCCGATTTTCCGACGTGCAGAAAAAATGTTCCTCTGAACGTTTTCTCTGCCCAAGGGACAGCAATTTTTCGACGGATCCAGTGCACAACGGATGAAATGGATGGCCATCCGTCACAATCCGTCGCTGATACAAGTCTATGGGAAAAAACAAGATCCTGCAGAAAAATTTGCAGGATCCTGTTTTCTCAAAAATCGACAGATTTCTATGAGACCTAAATGACGGAAGTGTGAATGAGGCCTAAAACCCTTGCGGTAAGCCCTGCTTAGGGAAGGAAGGGGGTAACGCTGGTCGAACCCCACTAACACTAAAGATAGCCAGGATACACAAAACAAGGGGAACACTTAGCTTGAGTAGAAACAGAGAGAAACACAGTCATCCTTCAAACTCCAAAGAGGACGCTCGTCAACTGCTGCAGTTCCAAGCCTCAACAAGGAAGTGCAAATAGAAAATAGCACCCACAACTCACAACATCAAGTTGGGAGTTATAAACATCCAGATCCAGGTGACACCATTAAGGCCGGGGGCAGTGGCCGCTAGCCTGCAAGGCCAACCTGTCATGATTCAGGACGAGAGTTTTTCTCCTGTCCTGGTTTGGTTGAGGTTAACTTTGTATGGCTTCTCTTTGGTTCTAGGAGGGCTATTTAGACCTGCTGCTTGCCTGGCTCTGAGTCAGTGATACTTCCATTACTCGGCTTGAGCAGCTGACCCAGGTTTCTCTGTTTGATATCGTTGTTCCTCTGTTTGTGTTTACCCATGTATGACTAGTCTAGTTCTTGATTCTTCTTCTGCCTTCTGATTCGGTACTTCTCTGGTCTTGATCCTTGGCTTGTCTCTGACTTCCCCGTCTTACCCTCTGGATCCCGTGTTTCTGTCTGACTTGTGACATTGGCTCATCCCCCAACATTCTCCTGTCTCATCCTTCGGCTTTTACACGTCTCTCCGGCTTCTGACCTCGGCTCTCCTGACTACGTCCCCGGCAAATCTTTGTCAGCCGTCTCCTGTCGGCTCGCATGGGTTGGCCCCGCCCACGGGCTGCTTCCTCAGCGGTCACGTGTCCCGCCAAGTCCTGCTCCAGTTCACATTGCATGTCGCGGTGTCTGCATGCCTCCTGGCTGGACTACGTTCCTCGTACAGCACCCCTAGGCCTTCCCTCTACAGACACAGCTAGTATGTCTTTACTTGATTATTATTATTTATTTATATAGCACCATTAATTCCATGGTGCTGTAAATGAGACGGGGTTACATCAAAATACAAATATCACTTACAGTAAACAAACAAACTAACAATGACAGACTGATACAGAGGAGAGATGACCCTGCCCTTACATTCTACAGGATTGTAGGGAAAGAGACAGTAGGTCGGGGGTTGCGGTAGCTCCGATGGTGTTGAGGTGGTCGTGTAGTCATTACAGGTTGTAAGCTTCTTTGAAGAGATGGGTTTTCAGGTTCCGTTTGAAGGATCCAAATGTGGTGGATAACCGGACGTATTGGGGCACAGAATTCCAGATGATGAGGGATATTTGGGAGAAGTCTTGGAGGCAATTGGGTGAGGAGCAAATAAGCGTGGAGGAGAGAAGGAGGTCATGGGAGGACCGGAGATTACGTGAGGGAAGATATTGAGAGATTATTTCAGAAATATATGCAGGAGAAAGGATATGGATGGCTGTGTAGGTCAGTGTTAGTCGTTTAAACTGCATACGCTCAGAAATTGGGAGCCAGTGAAGGGATTTGCAAAAAGGTGAAGCAGGAATTGTTGTGAATTCCGTCCTTGGGCTCCCTCCTGTGGTTGTGAATGGTACTTTTGTGAGCTCTGCCCTTGGGCTCCCTCTGGTGGTTTCGAGTGGAACTGCTGCTCCTTGAGTTTAGCTGTAGCAGCTGCTTTCACTGATCGTCTCTCCTGGCTTTGCTATTTAACCTGGCTCTGGTCTTTAGTTCATGCCAGCTGTCAATGTTTCTGGTTTGGGATTCAGATCTCTCCTTGGATTTCTCTGATGGCCTGTCCATTTCTGCAAAAGATAAGGTTTTGCTAGTTCTTTGTTGTCCATTTGCTTTGCACTTTATTGCTCAGCTCATGTTATGTTTCCTTTTGTCCAGCTTGTCATTATGATATATTCAGGCTAGCTGGAAGCTCTGGGGAAGCAGATTTGCCCTCCACACCGTGAGTCGGTGTGGAGATCATTTTTGTAAACTCTGCGTGGATTTTTAGTTTTTAATACTGACCGCACAGTATCCTTTCCTATTCTGTCTATTTAGATTAGTATTGGCCTCCTTTGCTAAAATCTGTTTTCATTTCTGTGTATGTTATTTCCCTCTCCACTCACAGTCAATATTTGTGGGGGGCTATCTTTCCTTTTGGGAATTTCTCTGAGGCAAGATATCTTTCTGTTTCCATCTTTAGGGGTAGTTAGTTCTCAGGCTGTGACGAGGTGTCTAGGGAGAGACAGGAACACTCCACGGCTATTTCTAGTGTTGGTGTTAGGATTAGGAACTGCGGTCAGTAAAGATACCACCTCCTCAGAGCTTGTCCCATGTTGCTCTTTAACCACCAGGTCATATCAGTGTTGCTCCTTAACCACCAGGTCATAACAGTACAGCTGGCCCGCAATGTGTTGAATGCATCTCAAAAGAGGGAAAAAAAAGTTCTGAGCCATTTTTTTTTTTTCTTTTCCTTTGCAGCCTGTTTTGTCTTTTTTTTCCCCTTAATCTCTGGGTGGTTCAGGATTCCGGTGCTGACATGGAGGTTCAGGGTCTGTCCTCGCGTGTGGATCAACTCGCTGCAAGGGTACAGAGTATCCAAGATTATGTTGTTCACACTCCGGTTTTAGAGCCTAGAATTCCTATTCCTGATTTGTTTTCTGGGGATAGATCTAAATTTTTGAACTTTAAAAAAAAATGCAGATTGTTTTTTGCTCTGAGACCCCGTTCCTCTGGTGACCCCATTCAGCAGGTGAAGATTGTCATTTCTCTGCTGCGTGGAGACCCGCAGGACTGGGCATTCTCCCTTGAGCCAGGAAATCCTGCATTGCTCAATATAGACGCATTTTTTCAAGCGCTCGGATTGCTGTATGACGAACCAAATTCTGTGGATCAGGCAGAAAAAACCTTGCTGGCTCTGTGTCAGGGTCAGGAAGCGGCAGAAGTATACTGCCAGAAATTTAGAAAGTGGTCTGTGCTCACAAAATGGAATGAGTATGCCCTGGCAGCAATTTTCAGAAAGGGTCTTTCGGAAGCCCTTAAAGATGTTATGGTGGGGTTCCCCACGCCTGCTGGTTTGAACGAATCAATGTCTTTGGCCATTCATATTGATCGACGCCTGCCCGAGCGCAAGGTGGTGCTCCATATGGCGGTGTCCTCTGGGCAGAGTCCTGAGCCTATGCAATGTGATAGGATCTTGACTAAAGCGAAACGGCAGGAATTCAGACGCCAGAATGGGCTGTGTTTTTACTGTGGTGACTCTACTCATGCTATTTCTGATTGTCCTAAGCGTACTAAGAGGGTCGCTAGGTCTGTTACCATTAGTACTGTACGGCCTAAATTTCTCTTGTCTGTTACCCTGATTTGCTCATTGTCGTCCTTTTCTGTTATGGCATTTGTGGATTCAGGTGCTGCCCTGAACTTAATGGACTTGGAATTTGCCAAACGCTGTGGTTTTTCCTTGGAGCCTTTGCGGAGCCCTATTCCCTTGAGGGGGATTGATGCTACGCCATTGGCCAAGAATAAACCTCAGTACTGGACACAGTTGACCATGTACATGGCTCCAGCACATCAGGAAAATATTCGTTTTTTGTTGTTGCATAATTTGCACGATGTTGTTGTGCTGGGTTTTCCATGGTTACAGGTACATAATCCAGTGCTGGATTGGAAATCTATGTCTGTGACTAGTTGGGGTTGTCAAGGGATACATAGTGATGTTCCTTTGATGTCAATTTCCTCTTCCCCCTCTTCTGAAGTTCCTGAGTTTTTGTCAGATTTCCAGGATGTATTTGATCAGCCCAAGTCCAGTTCCCTTCCTCCTCATAGGGACTGCGATTGTGCTATTAACTTGATTCCTGGCTGTAAGTTCCCTAAGTGTCGACTTTTCAATCTGTCTGTGCCAGAGCATGCCGCTATGCGGAGTTATGTAAAGGAGTCTTTGGAGAAGGGGCATATTCGCCCGTCTTCGTCACCGTTGGGAGCGGGGTTCTTTTTTGTTGCCAAGAAGGATGGCTCCTTGAGGCCCTGTATAGATTATCGCCTTCTCAATAAGATCACGGTCAAATTCCAGTACCCTTTACCTTTGCTCTCTGATTTGTTTGCTCGGATTAAGGGGGCTAGTTGGTTTACCAAGATTGACCTTCGAGGGGCGTATAATCTTGTTCGTATTAAACAGGGTGATGAATGGAAAACAGCATTTAATACGCCCGAAGGCCATTTTGAATACCTTGTTATGCCATTCGGGCTCTCTAATGCTCCATCTGTGTTTCAGTCCTTTATGCATGATATCTTCCGGAATTATCTGGATAAATTTATGATTGTATATTTGGATGATATTTTGTTTTTTTTCAATGATTGGGAGTCTCATGTGAAGCAGGTCAGGATGGTATTTCAGATCCTTCGTGCTAATGCGTTGTTTGTGAAGGGGTCTAAGTGCCTCTTTGGAGTTCAGAGGGTTTCGTTTTTGGGTTTCATTTTTTCTCCCTCAGCTATTGAGATGGACCCTGTTAAGGTCCAGGCAATTCATGATTGGACTCAACCCACATCTGTGAAGAGCCTTCAGAAAGTTTTGGGCTTTGCTAATTTTTATCGCCGCTTCATTGCTAATTTTTCCAGTGTGGTTAAGCCTCTGACCGATTTGACGAAGAAAGGCGCTGATGTGATGAATTGGTCCTCTGCGGCTGTTGAGGCCTTTCAGGAGCTTAAACGTCGTTTTACTTCTGCCCCTGTGTTGCGTCAGCCAGATGTTTCTCTCCCTTTTCAGGTTGAGGTTGACGCTTCTGAGATTGGGGCAGGGGCCGTTTTGTCTCAGAGAAGTTCTGATGGCTCATTGATGAAACCGTGTGCTTTCTTCTCCAGAAAGTTTTCGCCTGCTGAGCGTAATTATGATGTCGGCAATTGGGAGTTGTTGGCTATGAAGTGGGCATTTGAGGAGTGGCGACATTGGCTTGAGGGAGCCAAGCATCGCGTTGTGGTCTTGACCGATCATAAGAATCTGATTTACCTTGAGTCTGCCAAGCGGTTGAGTCCTAGACAGGCTCGGTGGTCTCTGTTTTTCTCCCGTTTTGATTTTGTGGTCTCGTATCTTCCGGGATCTAAGAATGTGAAGGCTGATGCCCTTTCTAGGAGTTTTTTGCCTGATTCTCCGGGAGTCCTTGAGCCTACTGGTATTCTCAAGGAGGGGGTGATTCTTTCTGCCATCTCTCCTGATTTACAGCGGGTGCTTCAGGAGTTCCAGGCTGATAAACCTGACCACTGTCCAGTGGGGAAACTGTTTGTTCCTGATAGATGGACTAGTAAGGTAATTTCTGAGGTTCATTGTTCAGTATTGGCTGGTCATCCTGGGATTTTTGGTACCAGAGAGTTGGTTGCTAGGTCCTTTTGGTGGCCTTCCTTGTCGCGGGATGTGCGTTCTTTTGTGTAGTCCTGTGGGATTTGTGCCCGGGCCAAGCCTTGCTGTTCCCGTGCTAGTGGGTTGCTTTTGCCTTTGCCGGTCCCTGAGAGGCCCTGGACGCATATTTCCATGGATTTTATTTCTGATCTTCCTGTTTCCCAGAAGATGTCTGTCATCTGGGTGGTTTGTGACCGGTTTTCTAAGATGGTCCATTTGGTACCTTTGCCTAAGTTGCCTTCCTACTCTGATTTGGTTCCATTATTTTTTCAGCATGTGGTGCGTATGCATGGCATTCCGGAGAATATTGTGTCTGACAGAGGTTCCCAGTTTGTTTCTAGGTTTTGGCGGTCCTTTTGTGCTAGAATGGGCATTGATTTGTCTTTTTCTTCAGCATTTCATTCTCAGACAAATGGCCAAACGGAGCGAACCAATCAGACCTTGGAAACCTATTTGAGATGCTTTGTGTCTGCTGATCAGGATGATTGGGTGACCTTCTTGCCGTTGGCCGAGTTTGCCCTTAATAATCGGGCTAGTTCGGCTACCTTGGTTTCGCCTTTCTTTTGTAACTTTGTTTTTCATCCCCGTTTTTCTTCAGGGCAGGTTGAGCCTTCTGACTGTCCTGGTGTGGATTCTGTGGTGGACAGGTTACAGCAGATTTGGACTCATGTGGTGGACAATTTAACGTTGTCTCAGGAAAAGGCTCAACGTTTTGCTAACCGTCGTCGGTGTGTTGGTCCCCGGCTTCGTGTTGGGGATTTGGTCTGGTTGTCTTCTCGTCATGTTCCTATGAAGGTTTCTTCCCCTAAGTTCAAGCCTCGCTTTATTGGTCCTTATAAGATTTCTGAAATTATCAATCCGGTGTCTTTTCGTTTGGCCCTTCCAGCTTCTTTTTCCATTCATAACGTTTTTCATAGATCTTTGTTACGGAGATATGTCGTGCCCATGGTTCCCTCCGTTGATCCTCCTGCTCCGGTGTTGGTTGAGGGGGAGTTGGAATATGTGGTGGAAAAGATTTTGGATTCTCGTTTTTCGAGGCGGAAGCTTCAGTATCTGGTCAAGTGGAAGGGTTATGGCCAGGAGGATAATTCTTGGGTTGTTGCCTCCGATGTCCATGCTGCCGATTTGGTTTGTGCTTTTCACTTGGCTCGTCCTGATCGGCCTGGGGGCTCTGGTGAGGGTTCGGTGACCCCTCCTCAAGGGGGGGGTACTGTTGTGAATTCCGTCCTTGGGCTCCCTCCTGTGGTTGTGAATGGTACTTTTGTGAGCTCTGCCCTTGGGCTCCCTCTGGTGGTTTCGAGTGGAACTGCTGCTCCTTGAGTTTTGCTGTAGCAGCTGCTTTCACTGATCGTCTCTCCTGGCTTTGCTATTTAACCTGGCTCTGGTCTTCAGTTCATGCCAGCTGTCAATGTTTCTGGTTTGGGATTCAGATCTCTCCTTGGATTTCTCTGATGGCCTGTCCATTTCAGCAAAAGATAAGTTTTTGCTAGTTCTTTGTTGTCCATTTGCTTTGGACTTTATTGCTCAGCTCATGTTATGTTTCCTTTTGTCCAGCTTGTCATTATGATATATTCAGGCTAGCTGGAAGCTCTGGGGAAGCAGATTTGCCCTCCACACCGTGAGTCGGTGTGGAGATCATTTTTGTAAACTCTGCGTGGATTTTTAGTTTTTAATACTGACCGCACAGTATCCTTTCCTATTCTGTCTATTTAGATTAGTATTGGCCTCCTTTGCTAAAATCTGTTTTCATTTCTGTGTATGTTATTTCCCTCTCCACTCACAGTCAATATTTGTGGGGGGCTATCTTTCCTTTTGGGAATTTCTCTGAGGCAAGATAGCTTTCTGTTTCCATCTTTAGGGGTAGTTAGTTCTCAGGCTGTGACGATGTGTCTAGGGAGAGACAGGAACACTCCACGGCTATTTCTAGTGTTGGTGTTAGGATTAGGAACTGCGGTCAGTAAAGATACCACCTCCTCAGAGCTTGTCCCATGTTGCTCTTTAACCACCAGGTCATATCAGTGTTGCTCCTTAACCACCAGGTCATAACAGGAATGTAGCGGGGAGAGAGATTAATTAGTTGGGAAGCAGAGTTAAGGACAAACTGGAGGGGTGCGAGAGTGTTAGAGGGTAGGCCACAAAGGAAGATGTTGCAGTAGTTGAGGCAGGAGATGATTAGGGCATGCACAAGCATTTATCATCGACCCATTATTTAACTCTTTGGGGGCACTCTTTTTTTTATAATATGGACCCTTTCTGTGCTTTGTGTGAGCAAGTTTCTAGTTGATGCAAAACTTATCGGTGGAGCAGAGGGCCCTGGTTCAATCCCATCAACAGGTGCAGAGAGAAATGGCAGAATGGCAGATACGGTTAAAACCGTTCGGAATGCTTCTCTCTCTGGAAATAAGGATAGTGGTGTGACGGACATCTCCCTGTCTTCCCCTGAATCCTCTATTAAACTATCGAATACTTTTTCTGGGGATAAGGATACATTTTGGGTATTTAAAGAGGGGTGTAAATTGCTATTTTCCCTGTGGTCTCGATCTACGAGCGACGAGGGTCAAAGGGTGGGAATTATGTCTCTATTAAGGGAGGGTCTGCAGGCTTGGGCTTTATCTCTTTCTTCTACCACCCCTGAGAGAATGTCTGTGGATAGGTTCTTCGAGGCCCTAGAGCAGATCTATGATGAACCTGATTGGCTGAGGACACAATTATGAGTCTCTCTCAGGGAAAGCACTCAGCAGAGTGGTATTGTTCTGAATATAGATGTTGGGCCTCGGAGGTGTCTTGGAATGACTCGGCCCTCAGGGGATTGTTCCGCAGAGGGTTGTCTGAACATTTAAAGGATGCACTGCATACTCCATCCGACTCTCTGGAGGAGGCCATGACACAGGCCATCCCCATGGACCGCAGACTTTGAGAGAGGAGAGTGGTGCAATGAGAGGTCCCTTTATTTCCAACTAAAGCTGAGTCTTCTTCATCTGTTGAACCCATGAAATTGGGAGCTGTTTCTGTAAAGGAGAGAGAGAGAAGATATTGAAAGGAGAACAAGCTCTGCTTCTACTGTGGATCCCTGAGACATTGGGGAAAGGACTGCCCTTCCTGCCCCACATCTTCCAAGGTGTCGGGAAACGCCTAGGTCTGGATAACTGTCGAGGATGTTACCCAGACCCTCAGGTACATTTTTCCTCAACTTGTAAATTGTTGCTGCAGGTAGAACTTGTTGTGGATAACTGTCTATTTCCTGCTATGGCTTTTGTGGATTGTGGGTCAACTGTGAATCTTATTGACTCGAAATTGGTGATTCATTGTAAGATAGGAACAGTTAGGTTAAGTACTCCCATGAAAGTGGTGGCTATTAACTCTACAACTCTCCCCAAGGATGGGATCACTTCTGTTTCTGAGGTATTTGTCCTCAAAGTGGGCCCTGTACATATGGAGCACATAGCCTGTTTTGTTTTGGACAATCTACCTGCAGGTTCGATCTGGCGTTGCCCTGGTTGCAATGTCACAACCCTGTTATCAATTGGGAATCTCGGGAGATTGTTCAATGGGGTCCAAACTGTGTTAACAAATGTTTGAAATCTGCATCTGTATCGTCTGTCAGTCTGGAGGGTATTCCGGAGTACCTAAAGGTATTTGATTTTGAAAGTGAAGCTGAGGTTTGGCCACCACACTGTCCTTTTGACTGCACTATTGACTTGATTCCGGATGCCAAATTGCCCAAGGCTCGTCTATTCAATCTTTCAGGTCCTGAGCAGGTGTCCACGAAGGAGTATATTTCTGAGAGCCTTCATAAGGGGCATATTCACCCTTTTGTTTATGCTGTGGCAGCCGGGTTCTTTTTTGTGAAAAAAAAAAGACGATGGTCTTCATTCATTTTAAATGAGCTGAGCTGCAATATGAAACACACTTCATGGACAAGAGTGGTGCTGTTTCTAAAATGATGCAGTCAAATTTTTCTACTACTATACAACTCCTTAAGGATAACTGTGCGACAATCACACTTTGAAGTGTGGTAGTTCAACTCACTCGATGGTACACGGAGGTAGAAAACAGGAACACTGTCTCTTTAAATCTTCGGTTGGTTTATTATATGGCAGCATACGCCAACAAGAAGGGGAAAGTAAACTTAAAGGGAAGGTGCCATAAAAAAATTTTTTTTTACAGCAATTGTAAAAATGTAAAGAATTAATGTTTACATTTTCTTAAAAAATATTATCATTTGTTTATAATTTAGTAAAATATGAAAAATAATTTGAAAAGTTTTGGAATTTCCACTTTTAAACACTAGGGGGAGCAGCTGCTGAAATTTCAGAAAAACCTAGTGTACAACTAGCTCACATTACAGCACTGCAGTAATTATGGGCGGAGTCTGCTGACGTGTGTGATGTCACTCCTCTCCTTCCCTTCTGGGCGTTTGCTAAGGGATAAGAGGATGATATTCAGGAACCCAGTGAGCAGCCATTTTGTTGGTGACTGCAGAGTAAGGCTGCCGTCACACTAGCAGTATTTGGTCAGTATTTTACCTCAGTATGTGTAAGCCAAAACCAGGAGTGGAACAAATAGAGGAAAAGTATAATAGAAACACGTCACCACTTCTGCATTTATCACCCACTCCTGGTTTTGGCTTACAAATACTGAGGTAAAATACTGACCAAATACTGAATGTGTGACGGCAGCCTTGTACTGACAAGTAGACAGTCACCGAGGATGGCAGGCAGCAAGGATTCTGGGAGATATGTGGTGGAGGGAGCAGGGTGACAGCAGCACAGAGTATTTCAGGAGAGCAGTGTGCTGGTCTATGGAGGGGGCACCATGTTCAGTGCGCAGAGCAGCCAGGGATTGTACATAGAGCACTGTCTTTTATACACATGGATGGGCCGTCTGCTCTACAGAAATCCAGGAAACATTTCTGTGGATTGATGGCCTGTTCTGATCCAGACTTTGCATGCAGACCCCATTCCCCTCCTCAGATCCTTTCTCCATCCTGTCCTGGCGATGTGTGAAAGTGAGACGTCAGGCGAAGTACGGGGTGACGCTGGGAAGGAAATGTAGCCATATAGTAACGATAAAAATGAGACCCCTCTCTTCAGCTGCCTCACTAGCCCTGACTGCACCTAACTGAAGGTCATGCTGCCCCCTCTATTACCCCAGACCCACGTGCAGGTGCTCAGCCAGAACCACCATAGAATGGGTCCGCTTTCTGAAGATAATACTGCCATAGTGTTCTCACATAATGCCACCATATAGATCACACATAATACCGCCATATACATCACACACAATACTATCAAATAGATCACACAATACTGTCATACAGTTCTCACATACCACCATATAGATCACAAATAATACCGCCATATAATTCTCACCTAGTACTTCCACATAGATCACACATAATCCCACAATATAGTTCTCATATACCACCGTCATATAGTTTTTACATCATTCCACAACACTGAGCAAACATAATATTGCCATATAGATCACATATAATACCGTCACATAGATCACACAATACTTGGCGGCATAATGTGTGATATTATATATATATTATAATATCCCGGCATAATGTGTGGTCTTTATGGGAGTATATGTGATATATATATATATATATATATATATATATATATATATATATATATATATATATATATATATATATATCGGCATTATACGTGATCCATATGGTATTGTGCTGCTCTAGGGAGGTGAGAGACGTATGGTGGAAGGAGCAGGGTGACAGGAGCACAGTATTTCAGGACAGCAGTGTACTGGTCTGTGGGTGGGAGGTTGGCTCACAGTCACACGCTCGCAACTGTATACTTATAGCCTTTACTGGCTATTAAAATGGGGGACACCCCCCAAAAAAAAGACGTGGGGCCCCCTTATAATTAATAACCATCAAATATTATGCAGACAGCTGCGGGCTGACATTAATAGCCTAGGAAGGGGCCATGGATACTGTCCCCCCCCCCAAGGCTAAAAACATCAGCTCTCAGCCGCCTTTTACATGCGCCTTTTCTGGCGCTTTGCCTGGCAATTTCCACTTACCCTGTAGCGGTAGCAAGTGGGGTTCATATTTGTGGGGTTAATGTCACCTCCATATTGTCCGGTGACATCAAGCCCACGGCTTAGTAATGGAGAGGCGTCTATAAGGCACCCATCCATTACTAATCCTATAGTTGTATTGTAAATAAAGACTCGGCCAGAATAAAGTCCTTTATTAATCTTTTTTAAACCATACTGAACGCATAATCCTCGACTCCCTCATCTCCCACAACAAAAATAATAAACCACATTGAGGAAAGACACGCAGGGGGGAGAGGAGTGCATAGGAGAGGATTAGATACTGACTGCTGAGCTGTGTATCTAATCCTGGCCTGTGTGATACCGACAGCTGAGCCGTGTATCTAATCCTGTCCTGTGTGATACCGACAGCTGAGCCGTGTATCTAATCCTGTCCTGTGATACCGACTGCTGAGCCGTGTATCTAATCCTGTCCTGTGTGATACCGACTACTGAGCCGTGTATCTAATCCTGTCCTGTGTGATACCGACTACTGAGCCGTGTATCTAATCCTGTCCTGTGTGATACCGACTACTGAGCCGTGTATCTAATCCTGTCATGTGATACCGACTACTGAGCCGTGTATCTAATCCTGTCCTGTGTGATACCGACTGCTGAGCCGTGTATCTAATCCTGTCCTGTGTGATACCGACTGCTGAGCCGTGTATCTAATCCTGTCATGTGTGATACCGACTGCTGAGCCGTGTATCTAATCCTGTCCTATGTGATACCGACTGCTGAGCCGTGTATCTAATCCTGTCCTGTGTGATACTGACTGTTGAGGACACAGTACACGGGACAGGATTAGCTACCCAGGACAGAGGTAGCAGTGGTAGGTGTATATAGAGGCAGGTAGCAGTGGTATATAGAGGCAGATAGTGGTATACAGAGGCAGGCAGGCAGTGGTATACAGAGGCAGGCAGGCAGTGGTATACAGAGGCAGGCAGGCAGTGGTATACAGAGGCAGGCAGGCAGACAGTGGTATACAGAGGCAGGCAGGCAGTGGTATACAGAGGCAGGCAGGCAGTGGTATACAGAGGCAGGCAGAGAGTGGTATACAGAGGCAGGCAGAGAGTGGTATACAGAGGCAGGCAGTGGTATACAGAGGCAGGCAGTGGTATACAGAGGCAGGCAGGCAGTGGTATACAGAGGCAGGCAGTGGTATACAGAGGCAGGCAGACAGTGGTATACAGAGGCAGGCAGTGGTATACAGAGGCAGGCAGACAGTGGTATACAGAGGCAGGCAGACAGTGGTATACAGAGGCAGGCAGGCAGGTAGCAGTGGTATACAGAGGCAGGCAGACAGTGGTATACAGAGGCAGGCAGTGGTATACAGAGGCAGGCAGTGGTATACAGAGGCAGGCAGTGGTATACAGAGGCAGGCAGACAGTGGTATACAGAGGCAGGCAGTGGTATACAGAGGCAGGCAGTGGTATACAGAGGCAGGCAGACAGTGGTATACAGAGGCAGGCAGTGGTATACAGAGGCAGGCAGGCAGGGTAGCAGTGGTATACAGAGGCAGGCAGGCAGTGGTATACAGAGGCAGGCAGAGAGTGGTATATAGAGGCAGGCAGAGAGTGGTATACAGAGGCAGGCAGTGGTATACAGAGGCAGGCAGTGGTATACAGAGGCAGGCAGACAGTGGTATACAGAGGCAGGCAGTGGTATACAGAGGCAGGCAGTGGTATACAGAGGCAGGCAGACAGTGGTATACAGAGGCAGGCAGTGGTATACAGAGGCAGGCAGGCAGGGTAGCAGTGGTATACAGAGGCAGGCAGGCAGTGGTATACAGAGGCAGGCAGAGAGTGGTATACAGAGGCAGGCAGAGAGTGGTATACAGAGGCAGGCAGTGGTATACAGAGGCAGGCAGTGGTATACAGAGGCAGGCAGGCAGTGGTATACAGAGGCAGGCAGTGGTATACAGAGGCAGGCAGACAGTGGTATACAGAGGCAGGCAGTGGTATACAGAGGCAGGCAGACAGTGGTATACAGAGGCAGGCAGACAGTGGTATACAGAGGCAGGCAGGCAGGTAGCAGTGGTATACAGAGGCAGGCAGACAGTGGTATAGAGGCAGGCAGTGGTATACAGAGGCAGGCAGTGGTATACAGAGGCAGGCAGTGGTATACAGAGGCAGGCAGACAGTGGTATACAGAGGCAGGCAGTGGTATACAGAGGCAGGCAGTGGTATACAGAGGCAGGCAGACAGTGGTATACAGAGGCAGGCAGACAGTGGTATACAGAGGCAGGCAGGCAGGGTAGCAGTGGTATACAGAGGCAGGCAGGTAGCAGTGGTATACAGAGGCAGGCAGACAGTGGTATACAGAGGCAGGCAGTGGTATACAGAGGCAGGCAGTGGTATACAGAGGCAGGCAGTGGTATACAGAAGCAGGCAGTGGTATACAGAGGCAGGCAGGCAGTGCTAGGTGGTATATAGGGGCTGGTAGCAGTGGTAGATGCATAAGAAAATAAAAACGCTGTACTTACCTTCCTTCCTCTACCAGGAAGTGCTGAGTCATGTTCAGGGCAGAGCAGTGTGACGATCTCCCTGCTCTGCTCTGAACAGGTCGGCAGTGATTGCAGCCTGTAATGTAATACTAAGTACAGGCTGCAATCACAGCTCCTTGCTGCAGATACTCACCTCGGACCCTCGCTTCCCAGCAGCAGCTTCTGCCATCGCACGCACTGAGCTGTGTGTGCGATGGCAGAGGGAAATAAACAAAATGGCCGCGATCTCCTCTCACAGCTGTGACGCGGCAGCTCAGTGGGCGTGGCCAAGTCACAGCTGAGAGGCAGGAGATGGGGTCGGAGCCCGACCGTTGGCTCCTATGTACATGGCTGCCGTAAGTGAGGTGTGCAAGTGTCGTACCCAGACACTTACACCCACACTAATGAAAATGGCGGCCTCCAGTGGTGAATGTAAAAGTGAATAAATAAAAAAGTATGAAAGAGGTACATTTACTTTTGTATTAAAAATAATTGATTGTATAATCAATAATTATTAATACAAAAACTAAAATCACGGCACCCTCCCTTTAACAATTCAGGCAAAAGCAGGAAAAATAACAACAACAAAAACAATGCTGTAACACAGTCCATACGTTTGCGAGTAGCAGCTTGCTCTGGAGCAACATGGGTTCAGTCTTTCCTCCTCAGGACACAAACCACTGGAGGTCCTCCCTCCAGTCCTGGTGAACCAAGACTGCCTCTGGAGCCGAGCTATTTAAAGGGAACCTGTCACCTGAATTTGGCGGGACCAGTTTTGGGTCATATGGGCGGGGTTTTCGGGTGTTTGATTCACCCTTTCCTTACCCGCTGGCTGCATGCTGGCCGCAATATTGGATTGAAGTTCATTCTCTGTCCTCCATAGTACACGTCTGTGTAAGTCAAGATTGCCTTGTGCAGGCATGTACTCCGGAGGACAGAGAATGAACTTCAATCCAATATTGCGGCCAGCATGCAGCCAGCGGGTAAGGAAAGGGTGAATTAAACACCCGAAAACCCCGCCCATATGACCCAAAACTGGTCCCGCCAAATTCAGGTGACAGAGTCCCTTTAAGCCCCAGAACATGTGACTCCTCTCCCATGTCACTGATCACATGACTGTGACATCACACAGGTCCTGTCAGCACACGGCAGTGCCAGCTCTGCAGGTGGAGATAAGGCGGACATCCTTCCACCCACTCTATGAATGTCCACATAAAAGCCAGCCCATTTATGCAACTTAGCTTAATCCTCACAACACTTAGTGTGGTTGAGGAAAATACTCTGGGTTTCACATCACTGACGCCATTAACCCCTTCCCGACCTTTGATGCAGCGTATGCGTCATGAAAACCTGTGCAAATCCGACCTGTGACGCAGCATATGGGTCATGGTCGGATCGCGCTCCTGCAGGCCGGGTGAAAGGGTTAACTGTAATTTCACCCGACCTGCAGGGACAGGGGGAGTGGTACTCGAGCCCAGGGGGGGTGGCTTCGCCCCCCTGTGGCTACGATCGCTTTGATTGGCTGTTGAAAGTGACGTTTCACTTTCACTTTCAATCAGAGCGATAGTAATATTTCACCAATGAAAATTGGTGAAATTTTACAATCCAGCCATGGCCGCTGCTGCAATAGCATCAGCCAAGGCTGGAGATCGCGATCTGCCCCCCGCCACCTCCACCGATCTTCTCCCCACCGCCCTCCGTCCTGTCATCTGCTGTCCTCCCCCGCAGTCCGATCCCCCCCGCTGTCCGATTTCCCCCCTCATACTTACCGACCTCCGGTGTCCCTCCCAGTGTCCGTCCGTCTGCTCCATGGGTGCCGCCATCTTCCAAAATGGCGGGCGCATGCGCAGTGCGCCAGCCGGCAGATTCATTCCAGGTACATTTTGATCAAAATAAAAAAAATAATAAATAACCCCCCCTTTATCACCCCCATAGGTAGGGACAATAATAAAATAAAGAAAAAATATTTACTTTTATTTTTCCACTAAGGTTAGGGTTAGAACTAGGGCTAGGGTTAGGGTTAGGGCTAGGGTTAGGGCTAGGGTTAGGGCTAGGGTTAGGGTTAGAATTAGGCTATGTGCACACGGTGCGGATTTGGCTGCGGATCCGCAGCGGATTGGCTGCTGCGGATTCGTAGCAGTTTTGCATCAGGTTTACAGTACCATGTAAACCTATGGAAAACCAAATCCACTGTGCCCATGGTGTGGAAAATACAGCGCGGAAACGCTGCATTGTATTTTCTGCAGCATGTCAATTCTTTGTGCGGATTCTGCAGCGTTTTACACCTGTTCCTCAATAGGAATCCGCAGGTGAAGTGCGCACAAAAAACACTGGAAATCCGCGGTAAATCCGCAGGTAAAACGCAGTGCATTTTACCTGTGGATTTTTAAAAAATGGTGTGGAAAAATCTCACACGAATCCGCAACATGGGCACATAGACTTAGGGTTAGGGTTGGAATTAGAGTTAGGGTTGGAATTAGAGCTAGGGTTGGAAATAGGGTTAAGATGAGGCTTGTGGTTAGGGTTATGGTTAGGGGTGTGTTGGGGTTAGGGTTGTGGTTAGGGTTGGAATTAGGGTTAGGGTTGGGATTAGGGTTAGGATTAGGGTTGGGATTAGGGTTAGGGGTGTGTCGGGGTTAGGGTTGTGGTTAGGGGTGTGTTGGGGTTAGGGTTGTGATTAAGGTTATGGCTAGAGTTGGGATTAGGTTTAGGGGTGTGTTGGGGTTAGTGTTGGAGTTAGAATTGAGGGGTTTCCACTGTTTAGGCACATCAGGGGTCTCCAAGCGTGACATGGTGCCACCATTGATTTTCAGCCAATCTTGCGTTCAAAAAGTCAAATGGTGCTCACTCCCTTCTGAGCCCCAACGTGCGCCCAAACAGTGGTTTACCCAAACATATGGGTTATCGCCGTACTCAGGAAAAATTGCACAACTTTGGGGGTCTAATTTCTCCTGCTACCCTTGGGAAAATAAAAAAATGGGGGGGCTAAAAACTTATTTTTGTGGAAAAAAAAGGATTTTTTATTTTCATGGCTCTGCGTTATAAATTTCTGTGAAGCACTTGGGGGATCAAAGTGCTCACCACACATCTAGATAAGTTCCTTGGGGGGTCTAGTTTCCAAAATGGGGTCACTTGTGGGGGGTTTCTACTGTTTAGGCACATCAGGGGCTCTGCAAATGCAACGTGACGCCCGCAGACCATTCCATCAAAGTTTACATTCCAAAACGTCACTACTTCCCTTCCGAGCCCTGACGTGTGCCCAAACAGTGGTTTACCCCTACATATGGGGTATTAGCGTACTCAGGACAAACTGGGCAACAAATATTGGGGTCCAATTTCTCCTGTTACCCTTGTGAAAATAAAAAATTGCTTGCTAAAACATAATTTTTGAGGGAAGAAAAATTATTTTTTTATTTTCACGGCTCTGCGTTATAAACTTCTGTGAAGCACTTGGGGGTTTAAAGTGGTCACCACACATCTAGATTAGTTCCAGGGGAGGTCTAGTTTCCAAAATGGGTTCACACGTGGGGGAGCTCCAATGTTTAGGCACACAGGGGCTCTCCAAACACAACATGGTGTCCGCTAACGATTGGAGCAAATTTTTCATTCAAAAGTCAAATGGCGCTCCTTCCCTTCCGAGCCTTGCCGTGTGCCCAAACAGTAGTTTACCCCCACATATGAGGTATCGGTGTACTCAGGAGAAATTGCCCAACACATTTTAGGATCCATTTTATCCTGTTGCCCATGTGAAAATGAAAAAATTGAGGCTAAAAGAATTTGTTTTTTTCATTTTTACAGATCAATTTGGGAAGCACCTGGGGGTTCAAAGTGCTCACTATGCATCTAGATAAGCTCCTTGGGGGGTTTAGTTTCCAAAATAGGGTCACTTGTGGGGGAGCTCCAATGTTTAGGCACACAGGGGCTCTCCAAACGCGACATGGTGTCCGCTAAAGATTGGAGCCAATTTTTCATTGAAAAATTCAAATGGCGCTCCTACCCTTCCGAGCCCTGTCGTGCGCCCAAACAGTGGTTTCCCCCCACGTATGGGGTATCGGCGTACTCAGGACAAATTGTGCAATAACTTTTGGGGTCTAGTTTCTCCTTTTACCCTTGGAAAAAATAAAAAAATTGTTGCTAAAAGATCATTTTTGTGACTAAAAAGTTAAATGTTCATTTTTTCCTTCCATGTTGCTTCTGCTGCTGTGAAGCACCTGAGGGGTTAATAAACTTCTTGAATGTGGTTTTGAGCACCTTGAGGGGTGCAGTTTTTAGAATGGTGTCACTTTTGGGTATTTTCAGCCATATAGACCCCTCAATCTGACTTCAAATGTGAGGTGGTCCCTAAAAAAAATGGTTTTGTAAATTTCATTGTAAAAATGAGAAATCGCTGGTCAACTTTTAACCCTTATAATATCCAAGCAAAAAAAAAATTGTGCTGATGTAAAGTAAACATGTGGGAAATGTTATTTATTAACACTATTTTGTGTCACATAACTCTCTCTAATTTAACAGAAAAAATTTTTAAAATTTTAAAATTGCGAAATTTTCAAAATTTTCGCCAAATTTCCAGTTTTTTCACAAATAAACGCAAAAATTATCAACCTAAATTTACCACTAATATGAAGCCCAATATGTCACAAAAAAATAGTCTCAGAACCGCTAGGATCCGTTGAAGCGTTATTACCTCATAAAGGAACAATGGTCAGAATTGCAAAAAACGGCCAGGTCATTAAGGTCAAAATAGACTGGGTCATGAAGGGGTTAAGCGTAGTGACACATATCTCCCCTCCAGTACTTTATCACATCAGTTATTATTTTATTCATGTGTTTTAGATTCTAGGAGTACTAAGTTGCATCTTAGGAGTACTAAGTTGCATCCTAGGCTAGACTGCAGCCTTATTGAGTGATACCCTTAGCAACATGAAAATACATTTAGCCCCTTAGAGATTCAGGAGCAGACTATCAGCTCCATCACTCCTACATATGCTTTGTAGTGACAGAACAAATAATATACGTGAAGAGGGGGAAGCAGCTGCATATTCTTTCTTTCTGAATTCTGTGAGATGAGAAGAGAGCAGATTTGAAGAGACAACTGCTTGCATCCCACTAGCAAGAGCTTGTGCCACATGACATTGAGACAGAAAATGCTTATTAAAGTCTAGAAGCAGAATGAAAAAAGCCAAAAAACTAGTGATGAGCGAGTGTGCTCGTAACTTGAAATTTCCGAGCATGCTTGGGTGTTCTCCGACTATTTTGGGTGTGCTCGATGATTATGTTTAAGTCGCCGCAGCTGCATAATTTGCAGATGCTAGACAGCCTGCATACATGTGGGGGTTGCCTGTTTGTTAGGAAATCATCACATGTATTCAGGCTGTCTAGCATCTGCAAATTATGCAGCTGCGGCGACTTAAACATAATCATCGAGCACACCCAAAATAGTCGGAGAACACCCAAGCATGCTCGGAAATCTCAAGTAACGAGCACACTCGCTCATCACTACAAAAAACAGGTTATCGTCACAATTTCTGGCTGCAATATACAAAGTCTAACTTATCTTTTACTGCCTAGTAAGAAATTGTGCTTTTCGTTTGTAATGATAGATTTACTTTAAAATGGAGCTGTCACAAAAAATATGCAATTTTTTACATCGTGTGAATGCCAATGTTTTTCTGAATCTGAGGTTGTTTAACTTTTGCTGCTGCTCTTCCCCATACCTGAGATATGGCTATCCCTTCCCTGATAAAAAAAAATATAGTCTTATTTGGCAACTGGGTGTGGATGACACCAATAGAAAACAGTAGAGTACACATCCACTTGGCTAATAAAAAAAGACTAATTTATTGGTTATAGGTCTCATGATCAGCAGAAAGAATAGGCTATAGCATTAACTGGAGCCACTGCCTACCATATATCATTTATAACACTGGGTAATATGTGTGGCAGAGGAGCCTTTAGGCATAGTTACAACTACTACCTCAACGCACCTATAGTGCTTCTGGCAGTGACAGAGTTAAAGTAAAGCCAAATGTTCTGGTTTGCACAGAGTTTTGGGATTTTGACTGTAACGTAAGCTGGTGCACAATTCCAGTACATCGTATTTGGTGCATACTGAAAGTCCACCTAATCAGCCCTCTCCCAGTCACTCTGAATTCCAAGAACTGGTAGACTTTGTGTTTCCGCCAGGTGTAATATCCTGCAGTGCAGCAGTCCAGACCGAAACGTCTGCCAAAGCACACAGCATCTGTACAAAGCGAGAATCACCGACAGCCAAGGAGTGACTGCAATAAAATACGATTATAGGAGAGATACATTGAAAGGAAAACCATAAAAACAAACACATAAGACCTAACCCAGCTGGGCACACAGCACTGGGCAGGAGGACCTAAAGATGAGTATCATGGTATTGGAGGTGAGTGCACACTTAAAATGTGATGATAACAAGATACTGCAAAATATGTTAAGTCCAGATGCAGCTGAGCTCAGGATATCCCCACATAGCAGACAGGGGCCAATTTATTATAGGAGACTGGAAATATTTTCTTGCATGGGCATACAAAAATGGTACAATATTAACACGATCAGGACATATCACAAAAGTACCTATCATAAATGGCAAGCAGCGACAGTCTCTAAGCCTGCGCAATCTGGAATGGGGTCACACTTTAATGATAGTAATTATAAAAAATATCCATAAATTAAAGTGAATATGTCATGAGATTTCACTATGCAATGTGTTAACACTATTAAATAGATCTCTTAGTCCTGATGAGAATGGCAAAGAGTGGAAGCTGATATGTCCAAGTATATTCAGTCTCCATCCAACAAGCCTGACTGACATCTGCAGCTTGTACTAAGCAGAGTGAGATATACGGCAGCAACAGGGACGAGGGATACTGGAGATGCAACTGCTTGTATACTATTAATTCAAGTAACTAGGTGATCAGAAAAAATCTCCATGATTAACCTTTTTTAATTGAGTAGTGAGAAAAAAAATCTGCATAATTTAACCTCTTAGAGTATATGCCGAGTAAGGGAAAAGACAGAATATCTATTGATTATGTTGCTGGGACTCTTGAGATGCAGTTGTAAGGGGGTGCCACGTCCCTGCCTGCTTACAGGTGTATAGTTGTTATGCTGCTATGTATTTAAGTATGTTGCTTGCTACATGTTGGATCTGTATATATATTCCAATTTGTCATATGTCTATTTCAGTAGAGATAGGGTAAGTGTAGGACCCTACATCGGACACTAGATGGGGCACTACATTATACATAGTTATTTAGGATGGGTTGTCTGTGTCAAGAGGAAAGTGTCTTCCTGTTAGTGGGTAGTAGGGGGCTAGTGCCCATGTTGGACAGACAGCTCCGCAATATTAAGAATGATACCCAGCCATTCAGAGTCTGGATGGACAGAAGTACAGCCAAGGCAGCAGCATTAACGCAGTTTGAGACAGGAGCTTGAGAAGTGGTCCTGGACCATTACAGGGACACAGGTCGCTCACCATGTGGCAGATCATTGCTTGGGCTGACGCCCTCTGTACCAGTGCGAAACTGACGAGGGAATACACAGGAGAAGTGAGCTTGCACAGGAAGGACGCTGTGTTATTGCAAGAGGCGATACGACCCCGTAATGTACTGCAGGATGTGGGAGGAAGCTTAGGGAGAGCGGAGAACGTGAACTGTATGAAACCTAATGCTGATCATGTAACTGACAAAATTGTGCTGTGACAAGCTAATAGTAAAGATCATCATTTTAAGTTTGAAACGGACTCTGTCTCTTATTGTACAATGGAAGCAGTGGAACTTCAGCCAGGCGATGGGACCCAGATGGTGCAGAGGGTGAAGTGAAAGGTATGCTGCAGAAGGAACATTGTTTGTATGTAGCTGGGGGCCAGGGCAGGTGTAACCCGTTATCCTCAGCCACGACTATGGCTCTGGCCTTGCCTTTTACACAGTTAATGCCCACGCTTCTCCCCTTCCCCAGAAGGGATGCCAAGTCACTCAAAGCTGCAACCCCAGTCCCACACTTCCTCCTCCTCCGGCTGCTGCCCGTGGTCTGCGCACGACTCGCAGATTCCAGGTCACTGTGTTTAGGGCGCACTCCCTCTTTCTTAAATGGACAGCACACGCTGTCTTAATGTTTCCCCAGCCAATGGGAGACACTTATCATGTAAGGCACCTCCACCTAAAGGCCCCGTCTCACATAGCGAGATCGCTAGCGAGATCGCTGCTGAGTCACAAGTTTTGTGACGCAACAGCGACCTCAGTAGCGATCTCGCTATGTGTGACACGTACCAGCGATCAGGCCCCTGCTGCGAGATCGCTGGTCGTGTCGGAATGGCCTGGACCTTTTTTTGGTCGTTGAGGCCCCGCTGACATTGCTGAATCGGTGTGTGTGACACGGATCCAGCGATGTCTTCACTGGTAACCAGGGTAAACATCGGGTTACTAAGCGCAGGGCCGCGCTTAGTAACCCGATGTTTACCCTGGTTACCAGCGTAAATGTAAAAAAAAACAAACAGTACATACTCGCCTTCTGATGTCCGTCAGGTCCCTCGCCGTCTGCTTCCTGCTCTCACTGACTCCCGGCCGTACAGTGAGAAGTGAGAGCGCAGCACCGCTGACGTCACCGCTGCGCTCTGCTCTCACTGTACGGCCGGATCTCAGTCAGAGCAGGAAGCAGATGGCAAGGGACCTGGACACCGAAAGGCGAGTATGTACTGTTTGTTTTTTTTGGTAACCAGGGTAAACATCGGGTTACTAAGCGCGGCCCTGCACTTAGTAACCCGATGTTTACCCTGGTTACCCGGGTGCTGCAGGGGGACTTCGGCATCGTTGAAGACAGTTTCAACGATGCCGAAGTCGTTCCCCTGATCGTTGGTCGCTGGGGAGAGCTGTCTGTGTGACAGCTCCCCAGCGACCACACAGCGACTTACCAACGATCACGGCCAGGTCATATCGCTGGTCGTGATCGTTGGTAAATCGCTTAGTGAGACGGGGCCTTAATTGGAGGAGCCTGAGCAATATGTAAAGTCAGTTGTTTGCACGCTTGCTAGTTGTCAGGTCCCCAGTACCCGCCAGTCTGGTTACCTGTCCTATACCTGTCTGCCCGTATTTTCCTAAGATCCCTGTATTCCAGCCGTGCCCACCAGTACCTGCCTGCATGTATATGATCTATGCCCATTTGCACCAGTCTGCCTGTATATCAGCCGTGCCTGATAGCACCTACCTGCCTGATAGGCGATCGTGAACTGTTGGCGATAAAACTGGCTCTGGAGAAGTGGCAATTTTTGCTCGAAAGAGTGATGCATCCGATGGTTATGTACACTGGCCACAAGAATCTAGCCTATCTGCAGTCTGCACAGCGGCTAAATTCGTATCAAGCCAGGTGTTCTTTGTTCTCTGGATTTGTCTCGGGTCTTATCCAGAAAAACGTTTGTCGCTGAACAAGACAAGAAGTGTGTTCTTCACTGGGGTCATTTGTCTAAATTGGCTGGTCATGCCGAATAGAAGAAAACGGCTGTTTTCTCATTTCCCATCATTATTGGTGGCCGACCATGCGCAAGGAAATTGCAGATTTTGTCTTGGCATGTCCTTCCTGTGCCCAGAACAAGACTCCGAAACAGCTTCCGATTGGCCGGCTACTTCCTTTGCCTGTACCATCTGTTCTCTGGCAGCATATCGTGATGGATTTAATTACCGATCTTCCAGTATCGGCCAGGTGTACCGTCATCTGCATAGTTGTGGATCACTTCTCTAAGATGGCCATTTCACTCCACAGTCCAGCCTCCCATCTGCCCCTGTTCTTGCTGAGAAGTTTATCCACATATATTCTGCCTCCATGGTTTACCTCTCCATATAGTCCCAGATAGAGGTATCCAGTTTACATCAAGCTTCTGGAGGGCTATCTGCAAACTACTAAATGTCACCTTGAATTTCTCCTCAGCCTACCATAAACAATTCAATGGCCAAGTAGAGCGGGCCAACCAGATCCTGACCAACTTCCTATAGCACTTCGTCAATTCTCACCACAATGATTGGGTTGATCTCAGACCTTGGCTTAAATTCTCATACAACAACCATATGAGTGAATCCTCTGCTAAATCTCCATTTTTTGTGATCTACGATCGACATCCCAATATTCCGCTCCCTGTGTCTACTACAACAGACATTACTGTTTCTGAGTTCCTCATCAAGGGTTTTTCTAAGATCTAGGAAGACACCAAGACCACTTTGCTGAAATCATCTGAAGATGAAGAGACCTAAAGTCATGAAACGTCTGGACCCACCTCTGTTTCATCCTGGGGACAAGGTTTGTCTGTCTTCAAAGTTTGTCCGTCTCAAACTACCCTCGTATAAATTGGGTCCTTGCTTCATCAGCCTGTTCGAGGTTCTTAAACAGATAAATCCTGTAGTCCGCAAGCTCATACTCCTGTCCTCTTTATGATCCCCAAAACTGTCATCTTCAGTCCCTTCTTCAAAGATCCACTTACCAATCCTCCTCCAGTCAGCTCTGAAAAAGTTTTCGAGGTAGAGAATAACCTTTTTGTTGTGGATTGGAAGGGGTTTGGTCCTGAGGAGAGATCATGGGAGCCCAGGGAGAACATCCATGCCCCTCTCCTCCTGGAGAGATTTCTTATGGGAGTTTCATCCCCATCCGTTGCAGGTTTCTTCTTTGCTAAAAAGAAAGATGGGTCTCTGAGACCATGCATAAGCTATCAGGGCTTGAATATAAGCACTCTGAAAAAACGTTATCCATTGCCCCATATGGCCACATTCTTACATTCAGTATTTGGTCAGTATTTTACATCAACATTTGTAAGCCAAAACCAGGAAAAGGTGAAATGAATTTCTATTATACTTTTCCTCTGACTGTTTCACTCCTGATTTTGGCTTACAAATAGCGATGAGCGAATACATTCGGCACTATTCATTACTCGCACGAATAGTACAGTATCGGGCTATTCTTTACTCAACAAGTAATTAGGTGTTTGTAACACCTCAGGTTCCTGGTTGTTACAGTGGCATTGCTTTCCTCACGGGGAGATGTCACGCTTGGAAGCGAGGAAGGATCCCTTTGACAGGAATTCAGAACATACAACACTGTTCTGACTCCAGGCCAGAAGGGTGAGCTCTACTCCCGACTTCAGGGGAGCTGCTCTCTCTGGTCAGGAGGAGGAGTCAGTTGCTAGGCAGTTGCTAGGCAGTTGGAGCTAGACAGTTGGTGAGAGGAGAGCGAAGAGACAGGAAGGAAAGCTGGGGCCGTGGAGTCGAGTGATTCTGCGGCTCCTGGGAAGGAAAGAGAAAGCAGAGCAGTCTGTAAAGCGACTGATTGGAGAAGTGGAGCGCAGGAGAGTGAAGAGCTGGAGAAAGAAGCTGTGACTTGGCTTCCTCCACGCTGAGCGCAGATACCGGTAGCCGGAAGACCGAGGTTGTGCAGCACTTTATGCATCACAGCAGAAACCGGCGGACAGCTGATTGCAAGTTAGCTGTCCACCGTTAACACCCGAGGACACAGTAGCAGATAGAGCTTGGGTCATGATAGAGATCCTGTAAAAAGGCTCGAGTTACCTGTGGTACGGGTAGCGTCCTACTAACAAAGGGGACAGAGAGAAAATGTGAAGACTGTTATGATCCGGTGGTAGGATCTCAAAACTGACCTGACACATATGACCAGAATATAGGACAAGTTCTGGGGATGTGGAAGCTATACTGACCGCAATCCTGATCCTATCCACAAACACTAAAAGCAGCTGTGGAGCGTTCCTAAAATCCTAGACGCCTCGTTCACAGCCTGAGAAACTGACTACCCCTAGAGAGAAAGCAAAGACCTCACTTGCCTCAGAGAAATAACCCCAAAGTTATAGTCAGCCCCCCACAAATAATAACGGTGAGTTAAGGGGAAAAGACAAACGTAGAAATGAAACAGGTTCAGCAAATGAGGCCCGCTAACACTAGATAGACTGAAAATAGATAGGAGTCTGTGCGGTCAGTACAAAACTATCAAAAATAAACCACGCAGAGAATACAAGAACCCCCACACCGACTCACGATGTGAGGGGCGCACTCTGCACCCCAGAACTAACCAGCAAGCGAAAAATCACATATAAGCAAGCTGGACTGAACTCATCATATACAGAGAAACGTTTTCAAGGAAATAATGAGCAAAATGAACAAACAAACTTAACTTCTCCAGCAGGAGACTGGTCACAAGGAATATTCAGGAGCTCTCAGAAACAGGTCTGAATACACCGACAGCAGGCAACAAATGAAGGTCCAGGTGAGTTAAATAGGCCCAGCATAGAAGGAAATGAAGCAGCTGAGCCCAGCCATATCGCTAAAGGCCACCACAGGGAGCCCAAGAACAAACTCACACAGTACCACTCATGACCACAGGAGGGAGCCCGAGAACGGAATTCACAACAGAAGACCTTATATGAGGCCTAAGGCAGCAAGGGACTACAACACAACAGAGCTAGAAGGAAGGCTTCCAACCCCACCTGGTTAGAGGGATTCCCAATTTGCTTACAAGCCGGCCGGACCACAACAGTATCCATGATCCGGTACCCTGGACTGTGGCTCTCTTGTACCACGTTAAGAGGTAAAGAGACTGCAACCCTGTGTCGTCGTTTCTTACTACACCACTTATCACCATCTTCATCTATTACACCGGGAGCCCTGGTGACCCAGCTTCACCTGTGGGAAGCCATACCATCTCTGCTGCCAAAACATCACCCCAGTGGACCCCTTTAAGCAGCGTCGGTCACCCCTTACCAAATACCACAGGTGGCGTCACAAACTTTTATTATTCAACTAACCCCTTTAAAGACCGTCCCTTTAGGGTATGTGCACACGTTGCGGATTTTGCTGTGGATCCGCAGCGGATTGGCCGCTGCTGATTCGCAGCAGTTTTCCATGAGTTTACAGTACCATGTAAACCTATGGAAAACAAAATCCGCAGTGCACATGCTGCGGGAAAAAAACTTGCGGAAACGCTTCAATGTTTATTCCGCAGCATGTCAATTCTTTGTGCAGATTCCGCAGCAGTTTACACCTGCTCCATAATAGGAACCCGCATGTTATGATCTGGTGGCCTAAGAGCAGCATGAGACGTACTCCGGAGAAGGTGGTACCTGTACTGACCGCAGACCCTGAACTTAACACCGCAACTAGAAGTAGCCGTGGAATGTACCTATCACTCCCTAGACATCTCGACACAGCCGGAGGACTAATTACCCCTAGAGATAGAAAAGGGAAAACTATCTTGCCTCAGAGAAAATCCCCAAAGGATAGACAGCCCCCCACAAATATTGACTGTGAGAGGAGAGGGAAAAAACATACACAGACTGAAATCAGAATTTAGCAAAGGAGGCCACTTCTAGCTAAATAGAAAGGATAGGACAGAGTACTATGCGGTCAGTATTAAAACACTAGAAAATATCCACCACAGAAAATACAAAATCTCCAAGTCTAACTAAAGATATGGAGGGTATATCTGCATCTCCAGAGATACCAGCTTGGCTAAACAAATCCTTATACAGACCAAGCTGGACAAGACAAAAACATGGAAAAGAACTGAACAATAAGGCCACAGCACGTGGACAGCAAAAATCAAGGCCAGAACTTATCTTTGTTGAAATGAACAGCAAAGCAGGAGAGACCAGGCAGGGATGTGAATCCTCCAGGAACAATGGACAACTGGCACTGACTAAAGGGTCAAGCAAGACTAAATAGCCCAGTCAGAATTGCAAAAAGTGAACACACCTGATAAATGCTGCGATCCAGAGACAGCAGTGCTACCACTTATAACCACCGGAGGGAGCCCAAGAGCAGAATTCACAACAGTACCCCCCCTTGAGGAGGGGTCACCGAACCCTCACCAGAGCCCCCAGGCCGATCCGGACGAGCCAAATGAAAGGCACGAACCAAATCCTCAGCATGAACATCGGAGGCAACAACCCAAGAATTATCCTCCTGGCCATAACCCTTCCATTTGACAAGATACTGAAGCTTCCGCCTCGAAAAACGAGAATCCAAAATCTTCTCAACCACATACTCCAACTCCCCATCAATCAACACCGGGGCAGGAGGATCAACAGAGGGAACAACGGGCACCACATATTTCCGCAACAAAGATCTATGAAAAACATTATGGATGGAAAAAGAGGATGGAAGGGCCAAACGAAAAGACACTGGATTGATAATCTCAGAAATCCTATAAGGGCCAATAAACCGAGGCTTAAACTTAGGGGAAGAAACCTTCATAGGAACATGATGGGAAGACAACCAGACCAAATCCCCAACCCGAAGCCGGGAACCAACACACCGACGACGGTTAGCAAAACGATGAGCCCCCTCCTGAGACAACACCAAATTGTCAACAACCTGAGCCCACATTTGCTGCAACCTGTCAACCACAGAGTCCACCCCAGGACAATCAGAAGGCTCAACCTGCCCTGAAGAAAAACGAGGATGAAAACCAGAGTTACAAAAGAAGGGTGAAACCAAGGTAGCAGAACTAGCCCGATTATTAAGGGCAAACTCGGCCAATGGCAAGAAAGCCACCCAATCATCCTGATCAGCAGACACAAAGCATCTCAAATAAGTTTCCAAAGTCTGATTAGTTCGCTCGGTTTGGCCATTTGTCTGAGGATGAAATGCGGAAGAAAAAGACAAATCAATGCCCAGCCTAGCACAAAAGGCCCGCCAAAACCTAGAAACAAACTGGGAACCTCTATCGGACACAATATTCTCCGGAATGCCATGCAAACAAACCACATGCTGAAAAAACAACGGAACCAAATCAGAAGAGGAAGGCAATTTAGGCAAAGGTACCAAATGAACCATCTTAGAAAACCGGTCACAAACCACCCAGATAACCGACATCCTCTGGGAAACCGGAAGATCCGAAATAAAATCCATAGAAATATGCGTCCAAGGCCTCTCAGGGACCGGCAAAGGCGAAAGCAACCCACTAGCGTGGGAACAGCAAGGCTTGGCCCGCGCACAAGTCCCACAGGACTGCACAAAAGAACGCACATCCCGTGACAAAGAAGGCCACCAAAAGGACCTACCAACCAAATCTCTGGTACCAAAAATCCCAGGATGACCAGCCAACACAGAACAATGAACCTCCGAAATCACTTTACTAGTCCATCTGTCAGGAACAAACAGTTTCCCCACTGGACAGCGGTCAGGTTTATCAGCCTGAAATTGCTGAAGAACCCGTCGTAAATCAGGGGAGATGGCAGAAAGAATCACCCCTTTCTTCAGAATGCCGACCGGCTCAAGGACCCCAGGAGAATAAGGCAAACAGCTCCTAGAGAGGGCATCAGCCTTAACATTCTTAGAACCCGGAAGATACGAGACCACAAAATCAAAATGGGAGAAAAACAGGGACCATCGGGCCTGTCTAGGATTCAGCCGTTTGGCAGACTCGAGGTAAATCAGATTCTTATGATCGGTCAAGACCACAATACGGTGCTTGGCCCCCTCAAGCCAATCTCGCCACTCCTCAAATGCCCACTTTATAGCCAACAACTCACGATTGCCGACATCATAATTGCGTTCCGCAGGCGAAAACTTTCGAGAAAAGAAGGCACACGGTTTCATCAAGGAACCATCAGAATTCCTCTGAGACAAAACGGCCCCTGCCCCAATCTCAGAAGCGTCAACCTCAACCTGAAAAGGAAGAGAAACATCCGGCTGACGCAACACAGGGGCAGAAGTAAATCGGCGTTTAAGCTCCTGAAAGGCAGAAACAGCCGCAGAGGACCAATTTGTCACATCAGCGCCTTTCTTCGTCAAATCGGTCAAGGGTTTAACCACACTGGAGAAGTTGGCAATGAAACGGCGATAAAAATTAGCAAAGCCCAAAAATTTCTGAAGGCTCTTCACGGATGTGGGCTGGATCCAATCATGAATGGCCTGAACCTTAACCGGATCCATTTCTATAGATGAGGGAGAAAAAATGAAGCCCAAAAAAGAAATCTTCTGTACTCCAAAGAGGCACTTAGACCCCTTCACAAACAAGGCATTATCACGAAGGATCTGAAATACCATCCTGACTTGTTTCACATGAGACTCCCAATCATCTGAAAAAATCAAAATATCATCCAAATATACAATCATGAATTTATCAAGATAATTCCGAAATATATCATGCATGAAGGACTGAAACACAGATGGAGCATTAGAGAGTCCGAATGGCATCACAAGGTATTCAAAATGGCCTTCGGGCGTATTAAACGCAGTTTTCCATTCGTCACCCTGCTTAATACGAACAAGATTATATGCCCCTCGATGGTCAATCTTAGTAAACCAACTAGCCCCCTTAATCCTAGCAAACAGATCAGAAAGCAAAGGCAAAGGGCATTGGAACTTGACCGTGATCTTATTCAAGAGGCGATAATCAATACAGGGTCTCAAGGAGCCATCCTTCTTGGCAACAAAAAAAACCCGCTCCCAATGGTGAAGAAGATGGCCGAATATGCCCCTTCTCCAAGGACTCCTTAACATAGCTCCGCATGGCGGTATGTTCCGGCACAGACAGGTTGAAAAGTCAGCCCTTAGGGAACTTACAGCCTGGAATCAAGTCAATAGCACAATCACAGTCCTTATGCGGTGGAAGGGAACTGGACTTGGGCTCATCGAATACATCCCGGAAATCTGACAAAAACTCAGGAATTTCAGAAGAGGGGGAGGAGGCAATTGACATCAAAGGAACGTCACCATGAACCCCCTGACAACCCCAACTAGTCACAGACATAGATTTCCAATCTAATACCGGATTATGCACCTGTAACCATGGGAAACCCAGCACAATAGCATCATGCAAATTATGCAAAACCAGAAAACGACAATCTTCCTGATGGGCTGGCACCATGCACATGGTCAGCTGTGTCCAAAACTGAGGTTTATTTTTAGCCAACGGTGTAGCATCAATGCCCCTCAAAGGAATAGGACTCTGCAAAGGCTGCAAGGGGAAACCACAACATCTAGCAAATTCTAAGTCCATTAGATTTAGAGCGGCGCCTGAATCCACAAATGCCATGACAGAAAATGACGATAATGAGCAGGTCAGGGTCACAGACAACAGAAATTTAGGTTGTACAGTACTGATGGTAACAGAACTAGTGATTCTCTTGGTACACTTAGGGCAATCAGAAATAACATGAGCAGAATCGCCGCAGTAAGAACACAACCTATTCTGACGTCTGAATCCTTGTCGTTCAGCTCTAGACACAATCCTATCACACTGCATAGGCTCAGGACTCCGCTCGGAAGACAATGCCATAGTGTGCACAACTGTTGTGAATTCTGTTCTCGAGCTCCCTCCTGTGGTTATGAATGGTACTTCGGCGAGTTCTGTTCATGGACTCCCTCTGGTGGCTGTGAGTGGAGCTGCTGGTTCTGAGATTCCTTCTCCAGCTGATCTCGTTCAGGCCTTGGCTGGCTGCTCTATTTAACTCCACTCAGATCGTTACTTGATGCCAGCTGTCAATGTCCTAGTACTGGTTCAGTTCTCTTGGATCTTTCAGATGACCTGTCTACTTCAGCAAAAGCTAAGTCCCTGCTAGCTTATTTGTTACCACTGTGTTTTTGTCCAGCTTGCTATCATATTTAATCTTGTTAGCTGGAAGCTCTGGGATGCAGAGTGGCACCACCGCGCCGTGAGTCGGTGCGGTGGTTTCTTTTGCACACTCTGCGTGGTTTTTTGTTAGTTTTTTATGCTGACCGCAAAGATACCTTTTCTATCCTCAGTCTGTTTAGTTCAGTCTGGCCTCCTATGCTGAAACCTATTTCATTCCTGTGTTTGTGACTTCCATCTTAACTCACAGTCAATATATGTGGGGGCTGCCTATTTCTTTGGGGAATTTCTCTGAGGCAAGGTAGGCTGTATTTTCTATCTTTAGGGGTAGTTAGCTCTTAGGCTGTGAAGAGGCGTCTAGGCAGAGTCAGGAACGCTCCATGGCTATTTCTAGTTGTTGTGATAGGATTAGGGGTTGCGGTCAGCAGAGCTCCCACTTCCCAGAGCTCGTCCTGTATTGCTAGTTTGCTCATCTGGTCATTTCTAGTGTTCCTAACCACCAGCCCAACATAACAGTACAGCTGGCCAACAAAGTGTTAATGCATCTCAATAGAGGGATAAGAGAAGTTCTGAGACCATTTTTTTTTCTCTGCAGTGTGTTTTGTATCTCTTTTCCCCTTAACCTCTGGGTGGTTCAGGACACAGGTGTAGATATGGACATTCAAGGTCTGTCCTCTTGTGTGGATCAACTCACTGCAAGAGTACAAAGCATTCAAGATTATGTAGTTCAGAACCCGATGTTAGAACCCAGAATTCCAATTCCTGATTTGTTTTCTGGGGATAGATCTAAGTTCCTGAATTTCAAAAATAATTGTAGACTGTTTTTTGCTTTGAAACCCCGCTCCTCTGGTGACCCCATTCAGCAAGTAAAAATCATTATTTCTTTGCTACGTGGCGACCCTCAAGACTGGGCATTTTCCCTTGCACCAGGAGACCCTGCATTGCGTAATGTAGATGCGTTTTTTCTGGCGCTTGGATTGCTTTATGATGAACCAGATTCAGTGGATCAGGCAGAGAAAATTTTGCTGGCTTTGTGTCAGGGTCAGGATGAAGCGGAGGTATATTGTCAGAAGTTCAGAAAGTGGTCTGTGCTTACTCAGTGGAATGAGTGTTCCCTGGCGGCAATTTTCAGAAAGGGTCTTTCTGAAGCCCTTAAGGATGTTATGGTGGGATTCCCCACGCCTGCTGGTCTGAATGAGTCTATGTCCTTGGCCATGCAGTTCGATCGACGCTTACGTGAGCGCAAAAATGTGCACCATTTGGCGGTGTTTTCTGAGCAGAAGCCTGAGCCTATGCAATGTGATAGGACCTTGACCAGAGCTGAACGGCAAGAATACAGACGTCAGAATGGGCTGTGTTTTTACTGTGGTGACTCCACTCATGCTATCTCTGATTGTCCTAAGCGCACTAAACGGTTCGCTAGGTCTGCCACCATTGGTACGGTACAGCCAAAATTTCTTTTGTCCGTTACTCTGATTTGCTCTTTGTCGTCCTATTCTGTTATGGCATTTGTGGATTCAGGCGCTGCCCTGAATTTGATGGACTTGGAGTTTGCCAGGCGCTGTGGTTTTTTCTTGGAGCCCTTGCAGTATCCTTTTCCATTGAGAGGAATTGATGCTACACCTTTGGCCAAGAATAAGCCTCAGTACTGGACTCAATTGACCATGTGCATGGCTCCTGCACATCAGGATATTCGCTTTTTGGTGTTGCATAATCTGCATGATGTGGTCGTTTTGGGTTTGCCATGGCTACAGGTCCATAATCCTGTATTGGATTGGAAATCAATGTCTGTATCCAGTTGGGGTTGTCAAGGGGTACATGGGGATGTCCCATTGTTGTCTATTTTGTCTTCCCATCCTTCTGAAGTCCCTGAGTTCTTGTCAGATTACCGGGATGTATTTGATGAGCCCAAATCCAGTGCCCTACCTCCTCATTGGGATTGCGATTGTGCTATTAATTTGATTCCTGGTAGTAAGTTTCCGAAGGGCCGACTGTTTAATTTATCTGTGCCAGAACACACTGCAATGCGGAGTTATATAAAGGAGTCCTTGGAGAAAGGGCATATTCGCCCGTCGTCGTCACCGTTGGGAGCAGGGTTCTTTTTTGTGGCCAAGAAGGATGGTTTTCTGAGACCTTGTATAGATTACCGCCTTCTTAATAAAATCACCGTCAAATTTCAGTACCCTTTGCCGCTACTGTCTGATTTGTTTGCTCGGATTAAGGGAGCTAGCTGGTTCACCAAGATAGATCTTCGAGGGGCGTATAATCTTGTGCGTATTAAACGGGGCGACTAATGGAAAACAGCATTTAATACGCCCGAGGGCCATTTTGAGTACTTGGTGATGCCATTCGGGCTTTCTAATGCTCCATCTGTGTTTCAGTCCTTTATGCATGACATCTTCCGAAAGTACCTGGATAGATTCATGATTGTATATTTGGATGATATTTTGGTCTTTTCGGACGATTGGGAGTCTCATGTGAAGCAGGTCAGAATGGTGTTCCAGGTCCTTCGTGCTCATTCCTTGTTTGTGAAGGGGTCTAAATGTCTCTTTGGAGTTCAGAAGGTTTCATTTTTGGGCTTCATTTTTTCCCCTTCTACTATCGAGATGGACCCTGTTAAAGTTCAGGCCATTTATGATTGGACTCAGCCTACTTCTGTGAAGAGCCTTCAGAAATTTCTGGGCTTTGCTAATTTTTACCGTCGCTTCATCGCTAATTTTTCTAGCGTTGTTAAACCATTGACTGATTTAACCAAGAAAGGTGCTGATGTGGTCAATTGGTCCTCTGCGGCCGTTGAGGCTTTTCAGGAGCTGAAGCGTCGTTTTTCTTCTGCCCCTGTGTTGTGTCAGCCAGATGTTTCGCTCCCGTTTCAGGTCGAGGTGGATGCTTCTGAGATTGGAGCAGGGGCTGTTTTGTCTCAAAGAGGTTCTGATGGCTC